>NW_018021214.1:49470-62010 GCF_002006095.1 Pseudomyrmex gracilis
TCGTACGGTGTCGAATAATTTGGTGTCGAATAAATCTGTGTCGAATCGAGCGGTGTCGAATCGTACTGTGGTCAATAGAGTATCACCCGTTTTTTAATGCAGGAAGTGAGTAAAATAATATAAAATTTTAAAATTCTGAAGCTTTAAAATGTAAATAATCGGTTATGTGTTGTGGCATTTTACTTTTATTTTTTTCTAGTTTTATATTTAACAAAAAAGTATTTATTTCTTGACTAAACTTTTTAATATTCCAAGGACCTTTTTTATTTAACCAAATATTTATAAATTGTTTTCCTGTCCCAAGAAGAACAGAATGCATGTATTCTGGTAAAACACAAGTTCCCAAATCACTTAAAGAAAGATTTGATATTATAAAAAATCCCTTAACATCTTGAACATGTTTTTTATTTAACGTGAGTACTTCTTGAGCCTGCTGTTTCATTTGNTCTCCTGTTCTCAATATATTTCTATTACTGAAAGGATAAATACAAAGTATTCTTTTTCCTTCTATTAATTTACATTTCTTTGTTCGAATTTCACAAATATTACACCCATATATACCATTAAAATTTAAAATATTTTGAATCTGAGCTTTTGCTGGAGCATCGGCTATTATCAAAGGAGCTACAATTTTAGAAATTACAATTTCTTTTGTTTCGGGATTAATCCACGTGATATCTTCTTCGAAATATTGTTTCAATTTCGCACAGAATGGTTGCAGAAATACATTCATTGGTGGTTTGCAACTGGTGTCGTACCAAAGACCAATAATACCTAAAAACGATTCTCGCAAATGCTCAGGAAGTTCTGCGATTGTAAACATTAGTGGCCAACAATAGCTTTTTGAACTTTTGACTAACAAAATACCATCTGTATTTAATATTAAAGTTAAATCAAACTTTTTTCTCTCACTTCGAGAGTTTACTCTTATATATTCCGAACCATCTGTTATATTCGCTATTATATTATCATTACGTAATAATGGAGCTGTTTTTAACTTTTCAGCAAGTTTTCTAATTTTAAACATATCTTTCATTTGAGTTTTATACATATCAATTTCAAAAAAGAAAAAATAATCTTTCTTGGTAGAATTACACACTAAACATTGTTCAGGTTCTTCATCAATATTGTTATATTGTAAACATTCTCTACAATAAAAATGTTTTCTAATAAGACACGAGGGAGCTAAATTTTTAACATATTCAAACATTTTAAATACTGTTTTAGGCATTTGGTTATCCTTTGGTAGCATTTTATGTAACATCCCACACAGAACATGATGTCCATTAGAGATCCATGCAACATCCACAGCTCCATCTCCGTGATAGATGACGGATGCATATCCATAATAAAGCCACTATAGATATCCATATGAAATCCAATATGGACATCCATTAGACGTACAGATATGTAATAGATGTTTATTTTTTTTTTTCAAAGCCTTAATGAATTCTTATAAATAAATATATTTATTTTTTTTATTTTTATATATTTTATTTTTTTGCTTTTTATTATTTAAATAACTGACCATTTATTATCGCATAAAAAATATTTATATAGCTCCGTGCAACATTTATCTCTATACTGAATGACACAGACGTGTAATAGATAGTTCACATAAAATCCATTATTATTTTTGAGAACTTAGTAAATTATAAAAAGTGTATTTACCATATCGTTTTAATATCTTAATATATCTTTTTTACGCATAAATAACTTTATACATATAATGTATACATATTATAAAAGTAAGGACAAAGGGCCAATAAGAGCCTGAACACGGATGTTAGTGTGTGAAAATTAGGAGTTTATTTTTTAAATATTTAAATCGTTACGTTTTGATTCTAAGTTTGGATTATCTTCAGACAATGCCTGTACAAAACCACCAGCAATAAAATACAAATGTATAAAAAATTAAAGATTACAAAAAACAACAAGTTACAATAACTTACAAAGTTGTTAATACGTTAGATGTCAAAAAACTTTTATATGTCGAACGCAGTCTAAAATTAGTAAATTAATAAAATTAAAACGACTGCCACTCTTCCATGCTGAAAGTCAAATGCTCACAAAACGGTAAAAAATTTCAAACCAAACTCAGTACACACAGACAGAGACATCTGTTAACAATATTAAAACCGATCACTCAGAATTAAAGTCTCTTAAACCGGTCGATAAAAGGCAAATATGTCTTATCAAGCAACTCAGTATCGCTCTGTAAATTGAGACCCATCGTTTGTTTTTTAATATAAAGCATCTCAGATATCAAACGCTTTGAGTAAGAGTGTTCTTTGTCTAACACGGTAACATTTTCCCAGTCGAAATCGTGAGTATATTTTAAACGGTGGTCAGTAATCACCGAGTGTTGCGACGAATCCCGACAAATATGCTTTTTATGCTCATCTAAAATTTTAATTTTATTAGTAACATTCTTTTAGACGGCTATTCTTTTTATCTGATTTTTTAGGTGATCAGGGGTCATTTGAGGAGTTTAATTAATGGATCTGTTGGATTGGAGAAGCGGTTGAGGCGTGTCCTTGAGAGTCGAGATAAGGGTGATGTTTTTTTCACGGTTCCTTATGTGCGCTCGATCTCGGCGTGTGTGGCTATGATTATGTTAAGTCTAAGACTGACGCAAAGTTGGCGTTTGTTAATTTCAGTAATTTATCTCGATTTGTAAAAGTGCACAAAGATCCGTTGCCTACTCTTTCTAGATCAAATGTGGTTTACTGCATAAAGTGTAAGAATTGTTAAGCCTCATACGTCGGGCAAACAAAGAGATTGTTACTTTCGCGGATAGATGAGCATAAAAAGCATATTTGTTAGGATTTGTCGCAACACTCAGTGATTACTGACCACCGTTTAAAATATACTCACGATTTCAATGAAACATGTAAGATAGCTTGAGAATAAATAGATAAAAAAAATTATATGTTAGTAAGAAACACAAGTGGTCTCGCGGACTGAGTGCAGGGGCTGCGAATATGGAGGTCTCGAGTTCAAATCCCCCACCATCATCTTAAGATTTTTTCCAGGCCCGATATCTTTCTTTGAGTTAATTAGTTGATCAACAAACTGAATCATGCCTCCAAAGATGAATTCGAAATTTTGAGTCAATCTCCCTTTCACAAGGCGATGTGCCATTGATTTTTTTACATATATCATCGTAATATTACTGTGATGCATTTTGGCGGACATTTTAATATTACTGTTATAGTACATTAATATTACGGTACTATTTCTACTATATTAGAGTGCAATATTGCATTGGAAAAACGATATTACTGTGATATTGCAGTAATATTATGTGCTATGTGGGATGTTTACTGCATATCTATGACTGTCTATCAATTATAAAAGAACGTCCATAACATTCCACATAGCACGTAATATTATTGCAATATCACAGTAATATTGGCTTTCGATTGCAATATTACACTCTAATATAGTAGAAATATTATAGTAATATTACTGTAATATCACAGTAATATTAAAATGTCCGCCGAATTACATCTCAGTAATATTAGGTGCGCAACTAAGTTCTCGCTGTTTTTTTTTGAAAATGCAATTGTTACGTCCCGTGGACTCCACTTCCTCCTCGCGACGTGACAACAACGAGATATGATATCACGGGAACGCTGCCGTGCGGTACTGGCGCGAGATCGGATATCAATTCTCGATAGAATCAAGAAACACAGAGTTTTTGGAAAATTTATGTTTTTCTTTCTCGATAAATTTTCGTTTTTTAATCTTAAACGGAAACATACATCCCGGGAATATAAAATCAAGGGAAATCCGACGGATAACGAGAAATCGGGTGATCCCGCGTTTCCCGAGCCGCGGGTATAAAAAGAGCCCCCGCAGGGCTCTTTGAGTCAGTAAAAAACGAAATCTTCCAAAGCGCGGTCCCGATCAGTACGCGAGCAAGTAAAGTGTTGGCAAAACCAGTGATCGAAAGAACAATTGTGTTGTGTTGTGTGGATCCTGTTGGAGCTCGCTCGAGACCGCTGCCGCCGCCTCTCTGTTGCTACCACGTTGCTGCCGCCCAGTACAACCGACGATAAGTAGTAAGTGCTAGTATTAAGTCGCAAATACTTGTGCCTCACGCCGCGATCAGAAAGATTCTTTGCTAGTTGTCAAAATTTTAAGGTAGTTACGAAAACGGTTGCTCCCCTTGTCTTAAACGAGCTAACGCTGATACGGGTTGCAAACGATTCGCAGGAATCGTCAAGCAACTCTCAGCGCGCGCTTTCGGTTCTTTAGACGAGCTAACACTGATACGGGTTGCAAACGATTCGCAAGAATCGTCAAGCAACTCTCAGCGCGCGCTCTCGCTTCTTTAAACGAGCTAACGCTGATACGGGTTGCAAACGATTCGCAAGAATCGTCAAGCAACTCTCAGCGCGTGCTCTCGCTTCTTTAAACGAGCTAACGCTGATACGGGTTGCAAACGATTCGCAAGAATCGTCAAGCAACTCTCAACGCGCGCTCTCGCTTCTTTAAACGAGCTAACGCTGATACGGGTTGCAAACGATTCGCAAGAATCGTCAAGCAACTCTCAGCGCGCGCTCTCGGTTCTTTAGACGAGCTAATGCTGATACGGGTTGCAAACGATTCGCAAGAATCGTCAAGCAACTCTCAGCGCGCGCCCGCGAACATAAAATCGCGGGAAAGAAACAGTGAATAAACTTCGGCAGCAACCGATCTCTAAAACCCGTGCTACTAGAAACTTACAATCGCGAATTTTAAGTGGACTCGCCCGTTCCCGAAAAACGGTGGACGTCGAGAAACGCACTCAAGAGCTATCGGCGAAGAGCCGCAAAACGGGCCCGGAAACAGGCTGAGGCACGACAACTAACACCAGCCGAGACTCCCCTCACCGTACGAGACACCCCGCTAGGAAGTAGCGAAAACACCAATAGCAATAGCCACACCGACACACCACCAGAATTGCGAACTCAGTCGCCTCTCCCGCGCTCTTTTCCACTCCGCTCTTCGCCACCATCCTCGCCCGAACTAGAATATTTAGGCGAGTGCCCCGCTGACCCCTCTCGTCCGCGCACCTTCCCCCGTCCTCTCCATTTCCTAGCACTCGCTTCTGCTTATAAAATTACCTCCCCTACCTCCACCGCGTATATAGTCGATCCCGAAAATCTCGATCCCCCTGAACTCCACCGAATAATCTCAACCTACCCACCAGATGCCCTCCTCACGGTCAAAATCCTCCTCCTTTCAGAACACAGGTTAGTCCCTGTGAGAGATTTTTACAAACTTTTTCCCCCTACTTCTTGCAAAATAACTGAAATTATAGAAGTCGAACTGGACTGAGTTCGCAATACAAACAAATTAAAAATGTATACACTATGGAAATCTGAATCATCAAAAACTACGAGTCATCTGTAAATAAAATCCTACACCTGAAATATGTAAATAACTACACATATGTCAATAACTACACATAAAATTATGACGAACAAATATATACATTCGAGCATAAATATTGTCTAAACATTATTAATTGACCTCCTGCCCACCATCCCGCACCTTTTAAACAGATCGCACAGTCTCGTCCCAGGCAATTGAGATTTGCGTCTCAGGCCTTAAAAAGAGACACACGAGCGAAGTCCAAAGAGCGACGGAGTAAGAGCGGCAGACGACCGTTGACCCGTCCGCCGGACCCGAAAGATCGCTCGACTCTCGCACGCACACGCGACAGTTTCTCCAAGTGTGCGTGTCAAGAGATAAGAAAAAAATTCGACTAGTGTTACGCTCCGCTCATGCCCGACCGTTTCCAGGGACCAGGACGTAACACAATTTTATTGTGAAAAAATGGTTACAAATGAATCATTCAAAGTATTTCCCATCGGTAGCTACAACTTTTTCCCATCTTTCTGGCAGAGCTCGAATACCGTTACGGTAAAAGTGTTTGTCTTTTGAGGCTATCCACGAATCAAGCCATTTTTTGATGTCTTCATATAAGCGGAACTGCTGATCAGACCATGTGCCATCGAACGGAACAAGTAATAATCGGACGACGCAATATCTGGGGAATATGGCGGGTGGGATAGGACTTCCTATTTGAGCGTTTCCACGTAGGTTTTAACGGGTTTGGCAACATGAGGCCGAGCGTTGTTATGCAGTAGAATCACTTTTTCGTGCCTCTAACCCAAGTTCCTTGCTTTTGAATCATTCCCAACGCATGCAATCGCTTGGAAATGGCTTGGCGGGTAACTCCTAATGTTGAAGCAAGCTGTTCTTGCGTTTGGCATGGATCCTCATCGAGCAATGATCCAATTCAGCGTCTTCGAATGTTTTTGGCCTTCCTTTACGCGGACGGTCGTCAACATCGAAATCACCGTCTTTGAAGCGACGGAACCAATCACGGCACGTTGTTTCACTTAGAGCAGCATCTCCGTAAACTTTTTGGAGCTCTCGATGCGCTTCAGCCGCCGTTTTTTTCGAATGAAATAAGAAAATCTACATTTCCCGCAAATGACGATTATTTGGTACAAAATCAGACAGTTTTACACAACCAAAAGTATATGACGCCAAAACAAAATCACTAACGTGTCAAAGCGGTTTGTTTACCATATGTCTAAGCTTGGCTCGTGACGTTTTAGATATGTCAAAATCGACCAGCGCTTACTGCTGGAACCATTTATTGACAAACAGCGGGAACTTAGTTGCGCACCTAATATTACGATGATATATCATAGTAATTTTGTGGTGATTTATCAAGAATATTACTGTAATATTGTAAGATTATAGATTAATTTAATATTATTTCTAAAGTGGAAAATGTAGGCCGATTGGAGTTGAAACACGGTTGTTAATGTGTCAGAAAGTTATGAATTTATTATCAAAATGATACAGACGTTTTGACCGTAGTTCTGGTTCTTTTCAATATATCTATACACTAAATTTTGAAATCAGAAATGGTAGTCGAAACGTCTGTAACATTTTAATAATAAATTCATAACTATCTCTCACACTAACAACCGTGTTTAAACTCCAATCGGCCTATATTTTCCACCTTAGAAATAATTTAAAAACTTGGAGCCGTTCTTACTAAAACTACAATGATAACTTAATAAAAAAGAAAAAAATTAATCCGAAAAAGAGATAAACCACTTCAAAACAGATTGATCAAAGACTTCGTGAGTTAAATTTTTGTCTTTTTTAAGTCTTTATAAATTAAATTTTTGTATTAACTGCTCCGAAGTGCGTAACAAAAGATTTCTTGAGAGAAATCATAAAAATGGTCCATTGAGTCATGAACATGATTACATATATAGAAGAATATAAAACATTGTATTTTTTTAGATTTCTTTTATTTAAATTGTTTTATTTTATTTAAACAATAATAAAAATAACTGCGTTATATTAAAGGATAATACTATCGTCTGCGTCCTTAATATCGCTAAAAGTCAAGATAATAAATTTATATATTATAGGAACAAAACCTTATATATAATACAAATTTGTTTCTTATATCATGCGAACCACATTTAGGAATCACTATTTAGAAATAGTTACAGTAAGGCAAAACAAATATATAGAATCATAGTTTTGTCAAAATATTTGCGCCAAAGCTTATAAAATTCCGTACCACGACAAATTTATTATCTTACCAATCCTACACACAATTGTACTCACATTGTAAAAACTATATGCATAATAAATTAACTTTAAGAACATTTTAATATGTGAAATTTACATATACATACACATATACATATATATGCATACACATATATATACACACTCATAAAAATATACATACATATACAGAGTGTCCGACAATTACTTTAACATCTCTCGTAGGCAGATAGAAGAAGTAAAACTAAGTCGAAAAGTCCCGAACCATTTTTTTCTATTACATATAATAAAGGAATAATTATTGAATAAATCAAGCCAATCAGCGCCGACCTTTAGCCGAACTCACGTCAGTGAGGCGCGCGGAGCGCTCACGCACACCAGACGTGTGGTTCACTGACGTGCGTTAAAGTAATTGTCGGACAGCCTGTATACATATACATACACACATATATGTCTATATAAAATTTTATAAATGTTATATTTTTCATTAATAATTATTTAAACAGTACAATGCAGAGTGATACATACGTTTGAGTAATATTACTGAAAAAGATATTCGACATATCATACAAAAATTTACTAGTTTTAAAACCCCGCAAACAATTTTTAATTGCGCAGACTTGGCAAACAGAAACTGTTTCCTGAAACGCTACAAAAGGGAAACAAGTTTTGGTGCTGTTAAAACTGTTAGCACACGAAGACAAAAGACGCAACAAACTTTGTCGGCAATATACATGAGAGTTTGTATCAATAGCAAATACATAAATGTCGATGAAGTTGACGACAAATAAACGATTGATAACAAGCAGTTCTGCTTTGAGGAATACCGTAACCGAACAGTCCGCAAAACCATAGCAGCATTTGTTTACGACAGAAAAGTGACTGCAATAGGGTCGATCTGTTGAATGCATTGACGACAGATTGCTAGCAAACGCCAAGCAGATCTGTTCGTGAATTCGTGTAAACTGTTTGCACGCAAGACTACAACACTATCTGTTTGACATCCACGCAACAAAATGGCGATTATTTGCGGTCGTATCTGTCACCCATGTCGATGACAAATTGTTAGCAGACATTAAGCAGTCTTTGACAGTTGCAACTGGTCATCAATTGACATACCAATATACAATAGCTTCCGACGTTTGCACGACAGATTGACAACAAACAGTAAGCAGACTTGTCAACCGCGCTGATGACAAATTGACTAAACGCAATTTAATGCATTGTAGTTTTAAATTCCTGCAGATGCATTATTGATAAACTATACTTTAGAGAGCAGTTTTTCTTATAAGCAGTTCTTTTCTTATAAATCAGTAGGAAGATTTTTCATTAGATTTTTATTAAATATTGATCAAATATACTTAATTTAAAATATACTTAGAGAACAGTGCTGGAATTTCCAGTCTGGAAGAAAAATGCAATTGTCAATCAAAAACCTGAATAAACAACCCTGATAGGAAACCATTTACAAAATTATGTGACGAAATCTTGCACTAAAATTGTAATTTGCAATTATACAGATATATTTTAGGAAATAGATGTAAAAACATTGATATTTTATAAAATATTTGTAGTTGTGTGCAAATTAGTTTCCAAATACTATTTCGGTAAAAGAATAACGATATGGTGAATCATCTTAGCACTATACTTGCAAAATTAATTTCAAAAAGAAATTGTCCAATAATTGAGAAAAAAATTTCAGCTATGTGATGTTTAAAATATGTAGAGAGAGGAGAGAAATATAATTGCATATAAAAAAATCAACTTAATTCATGTATGTACTTAAGAAAATAATGATTTTCTTTTCTCTCTTTCGACTTTTTCGCAATTTTTGACAAATAGTATTTACAAAATTTTATTTCAACAAAACTGTTGCGTTATGACGAATCATTTTAGTGCAATCATTGCAAAATCGTCGTTAGTCATGATGTTATTTTTGTGCAATATTTTCACAATTTGCCTATTAGGGAACGTGTTTCCTAATAGATTCTTGATCACCAAAAACGAATCCGGCGACGAAATTGACTTAGCACGTCAAATTTTCGAGAAATTTGAGATTAATTCTTACGAAAAAGAACTACTGCCGATTATATATAAATAAAGTTAGTAATATAAATATTACTGACAATGACATAGGAATATTATTAGGTATTACAGAAATTACTGAGAATATTACTGGCAATTACACAAAATGCCAGTAATTTTTTCGTATCACTGCTGCATTATATTACTGCCAGTAGTTCTTTTTCTAAGGAAATGTATCAACATTGTAAGGAAATGTATCAAAATTGGCTGTTTTGGCTATATTTATCATTTTGCGGCCAAACTAAATTTTTTTTTACAATGTTACTTACACCACATTAAAGTGCTATCTTTTATCTCTAATGTGAATTTATATTTATTACTGTACGATTTTGTTAATATACATAATTAAAATTAATTGTACATAATTAATATTAATGACATACATAATTAACATTTATTTTATTAATATTCAGGTCTCAAAAATGTGAGGGCGGTGGAATCAGTTTATATCAACAAAAAATTTGTTTGCGTTGTAAAAATGTATTTTAAATTATATTTAATAATAATAACAAAAATATTTTTATTTTTTGTTGCAGGTACATTGTACTTCTAGATTTTTAATAAAATAATAATTTACATCAATAATAAATGAAATGTGTAGGATAATTTGAGAATAAATAGATAAAAATAATTATATGTTAGTGAGAAACACAAGTGGTCTTGCGGACTGAGTGCAGGGGCTGCATGCCTGAATATGGAGATCTCAAGTTCAAATCCCGCTATCACGTTTAGGATTTTTTCAGATTCGGTCTCTTTCAATGGAGTTCATCGGTTGATCGGCGAGCTGAATCAGGCTTCCAGAAATTAATTCTGGTGAAATCTCGAATTAATTCCTCTCCGACAAGGCAATATGCTATTGGGTTTCTTTTTTTTTTTAGTAAGTATTCCACTTCCAAGTGGAATCTATTCTACAGATCTGATCTGCGTTTGATAGCAATCTGTCGACGTTTCTGACGACAGATCTGCTCTGTATTTGCTAATGTTCTGACAGTTTTGATAACAGATATGTTCTGTATTTGGCGATATTTTGGCGCCAACAGACGATGACCAAACCTTTTGTAGATTTGGTGCCTCACTTTGGCTTCGCTTTGCTAGTGATTTGTTACGATTTTGGTCTTGTTTTGGCATATTTACATGTAGGACAGATTTCATCGCCAAACCATATCCTAATGAGGACACAGATGGATATGGTTTTGGCATTAAATTCCGCCGGCGATTTTTGACAAATCCACAACATCCCACAACCAAATTGTTTGCTGGATATATTTATATATAGTTATGTTATATTTTATTTTTTCGCATTGTGCATTTAACTTCTGTTTTTAATTTCTATTCCTAAGTTCCTAATATTTTCTCTATTGTGCTCAGGCCTTTGTATACATATTTTCAGAATATATAGAAATCAAACTGAATCACAAGCAGCTATGCAAACGCCATTTACATGGATATTGCAGTTCTCAACTGTTAAGACCTATCTCTATAAAGCCCGTTCTACATTGATCGCAAGCGCAAACGCAAGGTATAGATCTCGTAGAATTGACCAATCACGTTGGTCAATTGGCTGATTTGATCAATATAATTAGTCAATTCTACCAGAACTGTTCCTTGCGTTTGCGCTTGCGATCAATGTAGAACAAGCTTAAGACGCAGACGCGAGACGCAGATAGCAGGTCTCGCGGAATCGACCAATCACCCTGATCAATTGACTAATTTGACCAACATGATTTTTCAATACATTTTATGTAGAATTTTTCTAGCTCTTCTAAATCTTTTAATGGAAAGAGTTCCATGTAATNTGATTCAACAACTTTCTTTTCTACTCTATCATCTATTACAAAAGTTTGTATTTGATTTTGTATAGTATCTAATTTAGTGTTCATATTTTTTTGTTCTTCATGTATTATTGAAATTTTAAAATCCATGTCTAACAATTTTCGTACAATATATTGTTGAAAATCTGTTGATGCTAAAAGTTTAAAAGTATGTTATAAATAAAAACATATATTTTATTCAAAACAAAATATATATAATTTATACTACATACAAATTTACATTACAAAATTAAATATAATAGTTAATACTGTTAAGTATTTATAGAATCAGGTTTGAAAGTTTCAAAGCTGAGTGCATTTTTTTCTTTGACATTAGTCTGAGTAAAATTATGTCCTACTAACAAAAATCAAAAATATTAAAATTAAAATATTCAAAAAACTCACTTGTAAAAATTTACAAGTGAATTCGTTACATGTGTATACTTATATATATATACATGTATAAGTTCTCGCTCAAACACCTTGAGAACGGCTCGTAAAGCCTTATATTCATTCATTGATTAAAATTAAATTTAACATTTTACAAGTAAGTTTATAACTATGTAATGAAACTAATATACAATTATTTACTAAAAATAAAGATAATAAAAAAATATACTGAAAAATATTGAAAATAAAATTAATTATCATTTTTATCGATTACCTGTGTTATTCTTATATAATTCAATACAACATTTGTCTGGATTAATTTTCTTTATTATATTCTGGCTTGTTAGTGTACTATTATTTTCATACTGTATTTGTTTGACTACCCAGCAAACAATTTCTGACTGCGCAGACCTTGGCAACAGAAACTGTGTGCAGAATCGCTACAGTACGGAAACATGCTTTGGTGCTGCCAAAACTGTTAGCACATAGAGACAAAAAACGCAACAACTCTGTTGGCACATACATCCCAGACGGCACAATGATGTATTTAAGATGTCTTGAANATATCTCACAGAGACTTTGAATGTGCAAAAGATATCTCGTTGAGACATTTTCGAACGAGTAATGATGTTCAAATAATATCTCAGGGATATGC
>NW_018021214.1:64122-65372 GCF_002006095.1 Pseudomyrmex gracilis
AAAAGTATTTTTATTTATTGTTGCAGGTACATTGCATTGCAACATTTTTAGTAAAATAATAATTGAAATAAATAATAAATGAAATGTAGGATAGCTTGAAAATAAATACATAAAAATAATTATGTTAGTAAGGAACACAAGTGGTCTCGCGGACTGAGTGCAGGGTCTGTGAATATGGAGGTCTCGAGTTCAAATCCCGCTATCACATTTAGGATTTTTTTAGATTCGGTCTTTTTCAATGGAGTTCATNGGTTGATCAACGAGCTGAATCAGGCTTTTAGAAATTAATTCGAGTGAAATCTCGAATTAATTCCTTTCCGATAAGGCGATATACCACTGATTTTCTTTTTTTTTTGTAGTAATTCCACTTGGATTCTAAGAGACAGATCTGATCTGCGTTTGGTAGCAATCTGTTGACGTTTCTGACGACAAATTTGGTCTGTACTTGCTACTGTTTTGTTAACAGTGCTGCTAACAGATATGATGTGTATTTGGCGCGATTTTGGCACTAACAAACGATCACCAAATCTGTTCTGGATTTTGTGCATCACTTTGGCTTTGCCTTGCTAGTGGCAGACTTGTTATGATTTTGGTCTCATTTTGACATCTCACATGTTTGACAGATATGGTCGCCAAACCATATCCTAATGAGGACACAGATGGATATGGATTTGGTCTACTAATTTCGCCGGCGGTTGGCGACAAAACTGCGACATTTCGCAATCAAATTGTTTGCTGGGTATATTCGATATGTTTCTAAAATATTTTTAATATATGTTTCCAAGCAACCAGCTGACGTTGTAATGACGTAAATATAAGTGATTTTTGTCACTAATTAGTGATTATGACCTAAATCTGACGTTATTTTGAACGTCATAACAATGATGTCAGTATGTACGTCATACGTATACGTCATATATGATGTAACTATTGGTCTTTGGAGTGACGTCAGTTGAAATAAGTGAGTAAGACGTCATAATGACGTTATTTAAATAACACGGTTGTAATAAAACTTTGTTTTTGAGTATATATTTATGTATTATATGTAAGATCCCACATAGCACGTAATATTACGGAAATATCACAGTAAAATTGCAATATAGTAGTAATATTAGATATTATATTGTATAATACAATATTACAATAATAAAATCAATATATTACATTTATGTATAATATTGAAATAGTACGGTAATATTGTACTGCATCTTAAGTAGCAAATTATCAATAATGGTTTTTATTATGTCTTA
>NW_018021214.1:69585-75163 GCF_002006095.1 Pseudomyrmex gracilis
GAGACAGATCTGATCTGCGTTTGGTAGCAATCTGTTGACGTTTCTGACGACAAATTTGGTCTGTACTTGCTACTGTTTTGTTAACAGTGCTGCTAACAGATATGATGTGTATTTGGCGCGATTTTGGCACTAACAAACGATCACCAAATCTGTTCTGGATTTTGTGCATCACTTTGGCTTTGCCTTGCTAGTGGCAGACTTGTTATGATTTTGGTCTCATTTTGACATCTCACATGTTTGACAGATATGGTCGCCAAACCATATCCTAATGAGGACACAGATGGATATGGATTTGGTCTACTAATTTCGCCGGCGGTTGGCGACAAAACTGCGACATCTCGCAACCAAATTGTTTGCTGAGTATTTTCTTGTCTATAAGTTGAAAATAATTATAATGGTAATACGTATATTATTGCGTAATACATGCAAAAACTTATATATTACATATATATTTTTCTAAATTTAGTAGAATTTAAATACATAATAGTTTGGTATAAATTGCAGAATATATTGGCATTAATCTAGTAAAATTTAAATATATTGGTATAAATTACCTGTATTCTTATTTTTTGAAGTACAAANTGTCTCACTTGATTTCTTAAAGAAATTTATTTTTGTTGAACGATTGTCATCCTTTTTTTTTTTTTATATGAGGGGAAATGCGTTATGCACCCCCGCCCTGTGGGGGTTTGGGCGGGGAGTGTGGGAGTCGCACCCACTAAAACCCCTCAATGGCCTCCACCGGACATAGTGGAGGAGCCTGTGGCAGCCAGTAGGCTATTACATCTCCAGGCCCCCCCCAAGTCCAAGACTTGTCCCCAAAGGACAACGCCCCCCATCACCGTTGCCTTTGGGGTTGCGGCAGGAGGAGGAGGCCATAGCCCTCCTTAAGCCGCCCTTCCCTGAGGACTTGTGCAATGGCGTGGCAAGTTCTCCAACTTGCCACACCAAGTCCCCGCCCTTCGTGACCAAAGTCAGGAGGGGTCGATACATGTTATACGCACCCCTTACCCGCGACCAAGCAGCCCCATAACTGGGGCTGGGTCCAGGGGTCACGCCCGAGTCGTGACCCCCCCACCCCGAGCACGGATACTGCCTCCAAGTCGAGTTTAATCGACTTGGAGGACTTAGGTCCCGGCTTTTTTCTTCTCGGTGAAGGGGAGGCTGACTTGTTTCCCTTCTGCCGCTTGGGGGAGGGCTCCTTAGTGGAGCCTCCCCCTGAACCCGGCGCTTTTGGCGCCGCACCTGTTTGTGTCCGGGGGCCAGCGACCTTACGGTCTCTGGTCCCGGACGCTTTCCTTTTGGAGAGAGGGAGAGGCATCGCGCTGTCCCCACTCCCCTTTTCCTCGGTCTTCGGCTGTTCCCGGAGACCGGTAGGTTCCTCGCTTGGGGCGGAGGCTTCAGTGGCCTCCCCCCTTTTTCCCGCGGCGGGCTTTGTGCCTTCAGAGGGGGCGGACGCGGGAGGGACGTCCTTCCGCCCTTCGCTCTCCTCCGACCACAGCCGGGCCAGGCTTTCCACCGGAGAGAGGAGGTAAACCTCTCTCCGTCCTCCTCCCAGCCGGAGGAGTCTCCGCCGGACCCGGCACTGCGGGCCCGCCGCTTCCTCCTCTTCTTCGGGGAGGTGTCAGGCACCGCCACCTCCTCGCCCTCCTTGCCACCGGGTGGCAGCGTAGGCGCCGGAACTCCGGCGCCCCGCTTGGTGGCTACTTTTTTCACCGGCATAGGGGCGCAGCTTGCGCCGCCCATTCGGTGGTTTGCTGGCTGCCCCCGGCTCGCACACAACGTGCATTTGGGGACAGCCCTACAGGAGATGGCGAGGTGGCCACCCTCCCCGCATCTGTAACACGCCGTGCTCCGATCTACACCGGAGCACTTGCGAGCTACGTGCCCGTACTCGAGACACCGGTAGCACTGCATACGCCGTGCCGCCAGTGCCTCGACGGGAAGGCTGAACCACCCCACCTCTACCCGTTTTGCCCCTACTACCCGCCGGGCCGCCCTCAAGGGGGGACCCATAAGATCCCGTACCCGACGGGAGAGGAGCGAACCAGCCCAGTTCGAACTTCACTGGGCTGGCATCCACCTGCCGCCGCTAATGCGGTGGCAATGTCCTCCGCAGAGAGGGGGGGCACCACGTCCCGCACTCGGATTTCCGCGTGCTTTGTGGGACGGGTGAACTTCACCCCCTCCACTCCCTCCAGCGCTTTGGACGCCCTCTCGACGAGGGCGTCGGCCTTCTCGGCTCCTCCAGGCCCGGGTACCTGGAGGAGCATGCCGCCATTGGCCGCCCTCTTTATCCAGAGGCCGGAGATTCCGACCTCCTTCAAATTAACGGCGGCCGCCTCCTTCTTCATTACCTCGGCATAACTGCCGTCCTCCTCCGCGGTAAGGAGGACGGCAGCCCGAGTGGGGAGCCTGCCGAGTTTCGCCCTCTCCGCTGCCCCGGTGCGTTGACTCGCGCCAGCGGGAGCGCGCCGTTTTTTTTTTCAGGAGGGGGAGGCTCTTTCTCCCTCCTTCGCGCCTTGCGCCCCACAACCGTCGCCC
This sequence comes from Pseudomyrmex gracilis, assembly GCF_002006095.1. NCBI lineage: Eukaryota > Metazoa > Arthropoda > Insecta > Hymenoptera > Formicidae > Pseudomyrmex > Pseudomyrmex gracilis. The sequence continues at coordinate 72,130 of NW_018021214.1, forward strand.
AGGTGGTCGGGGCGGGTACGGCTGCAGGCGCGCTTGAGGACTGAGGGGCGAGCTCTCTCCTAATTAGAGAGAGGATTCGCCCCTCTATCGCGTTCCCGATCTTGTCCGCCAAAAGGCGGACACATCTATCCTCCGGGAGGTCCAGAGGGGGATCTTCCCTGAGGGGCTCATTCGCCCCCCCCCCTCTGTTTGGACCCCCCGAGAGTCCATTCTTGGCGGCGGGGTCGTCGCCGCGGTCGCCTTCGAGGGAAGCGCAGGTCCACCGACCTGCGTCCCGCAATCCGCGACCTCTTTCCTCGACGCGCCTACGAGGGAAAAACCCTTCTTGTAGGCCGCGTCGAGCATCTCCCGTACTTTTTTATACCGGGAGGACATAATCCTCCCGGCCTCCTTGCTGAGTCGGAGCTTTTCTTCCAGCGTCCTGACGCGCTCATCCACGAGCGCCCCAGGCCCGGACAGCCCCGACTCTGCCACCTTTATCGACACATAGGCGAGGGCAACAATGCCCTCACCCTGTCCCTTTATAGTGGCCGCTACTTCCTTCAGGATCTTGACGTACCGGCCGGCAAGATTCTTCGAAGTGGTGGCCACCTTCATCACGGCCTCCGCGGCTGTGTGCGTCTTCTGCACCATTTCAGCCGCGGAGGCAATCGGGCACGTGAGTCTGGAGGACGGCAGCCGGGTGGTGTCGCGCCAGCACTCGTCCTCCAGCTCAAGGACCGCCTCCGCCCGCCTCGCATCCGAGGCACGCTTCTCGGCTGCGACTATACCGAGAAACTCGGCGGCAGTCGGCGGTCTTCTCATGCCCCCACTCGTGCTGGGGGCCGGCGTGGAGGCGTCCTCCTCTACCTCCATGTCCGAGCCCCCAGATAGAGGTGGGATGGATGGTGGGGACCCGGACAAGTCAGCGTATGTTGGGGAGCGAGAACGCTCCCCCGCCGGCTTCTTCGTTTTCTCTCCCCCAGAAGGGGCGCCAACGGCGCTACCTTTCGTGAGAGAGACCGACGCACAGTGTGTCGTATATATGGGAATTCGGAACAAAATTCATAACTTCTAAACTAATCAGTTTTTGACCTAAGACCTTTAATACATTTTTAAACAGAATACAAAACTGCATCACTTAATGCATAAAAAGTATGCATTTTTGTTTTTTNATGCATTTTGGCGGACATTTTAATATTATATTGCGATATTACATTAACATTACGGTAATATTTCTATTATATTAGAGTGTAATATTGCAATAGAAAAGCAATATTGCAGTAATATTACGTGCTATGTGGGATGTCACGTTAATCACGTTACGTCAGATTAATGACATAAGTAAACGTCATTAACCTGTCGTCATTTTTGACGAGACAAACTCACGTCGTCATTACGTTAATATCACGTCATAAACTAACGTCAAACTGGTCAAAAACTGACTTTATATTAACGTCATTATAATGTCAGCTGGTTGCCTGGGTTTTTATGAGAATGCAGCTATGGAGTAATATGCTATAGTAGAGTTTTTTGATGGATTGCAAATGATACCCTTTTCTTGGATGACAGAAGATAAGAAATATGCGTACTGGCCTACTTTCACATCAAATGACAAATTTAGAAAAGCTGTGCAAAAATGTATCTCAAAAATGGATGATTGGCCGCTGCATGAAATAAAGAGGATTCTAGCAACTGCAAGTAAGTAATATGAAATGGAAGATAAATAATTACATTAAAATAGAATTGTTTTTACTTTAATTTCATTGTTCAGTCAATACTCTTTAATGTTAAAATAGTATTGAGTGTAATATATACATACCGTCACNGACTTAGGTTTTGATCAGTATCCAATTTTTGATCAGTTTGTTAAAAAAGTTATAGTAANTTATAAGAAATAGTAAGTTACTTTTAGTCATAAAAATTAGTCTGAAAGAAGGTGAGAGATGTCGTAATAATTAATTATTATGCCAAAAATTTTTTTGGACTAATTTTTATGACCAAAACCTTACTATAATACTTTTTTAACAACTGATCAAAANTTGGGTACTGATCAAAAACTGGGTTCGTGACAGTATATGTGTGTGTTTTTACTTATCACATAACTCAAAGAAAATAAAAAAAAAAAAATATTTTTATAACTTGTAATACTTACACTTTAGAATAAAAATGTTTGTAAACATAAAATTGTAATTAAACATTTTTTTTTTTACTTTAAAAATTTTAAATATTTCTTATTACAATAATTTCTATTTGCTCTTATTTTCTTTTTTTAAGATACATATAAAAAAGGAATAAAGAAATTAAAGAAAGCGGAATTTATATCTGATGTAAATTCTGAAAGTGAAGATAATGATACTTTAAAAAAAAGTAGAAAATATAGAGCAAAAACTGTTTTAAGCAACGAAAAAAGTTTCAGTGAAGAAGAAAACCTTGTTCCTGTACCTTCTTATCCAAAAGTACCACAAAATACAAATCTTAATAAGCAATTATTTAAAAATCCAGCCTTTAAAATGCCATTCAAAAGTTAGTTGAAAGATCTTTAATACAGTAATGTAAAACAGAAAATTTATATTATATAACCTACAATTTTACTTTCAACAATTTTATTCTTCATTTATAGACAAACATGTATCAAAACAGATAGACTATGAGGATGACAATCGTTCCCTCTCCGAGGGTGTGCCACCTTGTCGTGGTGGAGGGGCTTGAGTGCCGTGCTGATCCGTGGAGCTATGCCGGCGAGAACTTCGGTTCCTGGCAGGGTCACCCTTGCCGGACAGGTCCACGGGGAGCGGCCAGACCAAGAGCACACCCGGGCAGGCCGGGCTCGTTAGCCCTGTGTAGGCAGCCGGTCTAGGAGAAGGAAAACTCCGAAATTAAATCACTCCTCTAATTATTATGATGATGAGTAGTTCAGAGGAAGGGATAGCCGTAGCGGCCCAGAGTGATCGGACACTCAGGGCCCGGCGTGGGGGTGTTGCCGTCCCAGGCACCCCCATGTCGTCATCTCGAGATGGACTACCCTCCGCCTGCACCGCAAGGGTGGGAGGCG
>NW_018021215.1:0-5385 GCF_002006095.1 Pseudomyrmex gracilis
TATTGAGTGCGTTCAGACAACTCAACGGTTGAGAGATCATCACTTATGATAGGATTATTCTTTAAAATCTGCTTCGGTTCCAAAAGTATGATCCAATCAGAAGTGATTATCTCTCAACCGTTGTGCAACTGTTGAGTTGTCTGAACGCACCCATTGTCATACGCTACAAGCACGCAACGAAACATTGCTTTCTAGCCTCAGTGTCTCGCGTTACGGGTGGAAGCGAGGCAGAACATAGTATGTTTGCGCTCTTTCACGAGCCGAACAGCCGAGCGTGACGTCACGCACACGGACGGCGGTTCTCGCTGTATGCGTGCCCCCACCACCTTGGTGCTCTTGGTGCTGGCCGGCCCGATCTAGCAACACTGGCCTGCAGGGCAAGCGCAGGCCCACCAGCCTGCGTCCCGCAGTCCGCCACCTCTTTTCTCGACGCGCCTACAAAGAAAAATCCCTTCTCGCAGGCCGCGTCGAGCATCTCGCAGACCTTCTTATATCGGGAGGCCATAATCCTCACCGACTCCTTGCTAAGCCGGAGCTTTTTTTCCAGAGTCTTGACGCGCTCATCCACGAGCGCGGCAGGCCTGGCCAGCTCCGGCTTTGCTGTCTCCCCCGGCAGGTAAGCGAGGGCAACAATGCCCTTGCTTAATCCTTTTATTGTGGCCGCCACGTCCTTCAAGATCTTCACATATCTTCTGTGAAGATTTTTGGACGTGGTGGCCACTTTCATCACGGCTTCCGCGGCTGTGTGCGTTTTTTGCACCATCTCCCCCGCGGAGGCAACCGGCCCCGGGAGTCTGGTGGACGGCAACTGAGCGGTGTCGCGCCAGCATTCGTGGCCGTAGTTGTAGATTCGTAGGTTAAGTGCATGTTTCGTTGTAATTTCGCGAACCTAAGTCAAGCCTTGGAGTGGCGATCCGGCGCCAAGTAGCCAATTCGCGTTATTTGTGTCCGTTTTTTTCTATTTCTTTTTGTTTTGTTTGTCTAGCAAGCGTATTCGTGTGCGCGTGCCGTGATTGTTGAAACGTATCGCTTGCGTACCGTCGAATCTCGTCTACCGACGGCAATCAGCCGCCGCGGTAAGAAATCGTAAAGACGAGATCGGATTTTTCTCGTGCGATCGGCTAGAGTGAGGTGTGTGCGAGTCGGAAGCGGTGTCTCCGGTCTACCCCGGAACACTTGCGTGCCACATGGCCGTATTTCAAGCACCGGTAGCACTGCATTCCCCGCGCCACCAGTGCCTCGACAGGGAGGCTATACTACCCCACCTCGATTCGCTTTGCCCTTACGACCCGCCGGGCTGCCCTCAGGGACATACGTGCCCACAAGGTCCCGTACCCGACAAGGAAGGAGCGAACCAGTTCAGTGCGAACCTCACTGGGCTGGCAATTACCTGCCGCCGCTAATGCAACGGCAATGTCTACCGCGGAGAGAAGGGACACCACGTCCCGCACGCAAACTTCTTCGTGCTTGACGGGACGAGTGAATTTTACCCCCTCCTCGCCCTCTAACGCTTTCGACGCCTTCTCAACAATTGCGTCGGCCTTCTCCGCTTCTCTAAGCTTGGGTGCCTGGAGGAGCATACCTCCGTTGGCCGCCCTCTTTATCCGGAGGCCGGAAATTTCGACCTCCTTCAAATCGACGGCGGCCGCCGCCATCCTCATAGCCTCGACATAACTGCCGCCCTCCTTCACGATAAGGAGGACGGCAGCCCCACTAGGGAGCCTGCCGAGCTTGGCCCTTTCCGCCACCCCGGAGCGCTGACTCGCGCCTACGGGAGCCGCGGGAGGGCGGTGTTTCTGCTCGGCGGGAGGATCTTCTTTCTCCCTCCTCCGCGCCTTGCGCCCTACCACCGTCGCCCAGGTAGTCGGGGCGGGTTCGGCGGCAGGTACGCCCAAGTTCCGAGGGGCGAGCTCTCTCTTGATGAGAGAGAGGATTCGCCTCTTCATTGCTTCTCCAATTTTGTCCATCAATAAGCGGACGCACCTCTCCTCAGCGCGGTCCGTCGTGGAAGCATCCGCTCCCAGGAGGTCCATAGCCTCCTCCTCTATAACTTCCTCCTATTTGCATTATTTGTGTCCGTCCGTTTCTATTTCCTTTTGTCTTGTTTGTCTAGCGAGCATATTCGTGTGCGTGTGCCGTGATTATCGAAACGTATCGCTTGCGTACCGTCGGATCTCGTCTACCGACGGCAATCAGCCGCCGCGGTAAGAAATCGTCATAACGAAGTTGGATTTTTCTCGTGCGATTGGCTAGAGTAAGGTGTGTGCGAGTCGGAAGATGTGCTGATTGGTAAGGAATATCGTGCCGAACTCTAACGTGCGGATTAACGACAGTTTCGGATGGTGAATTTTCAAGACAATTATCGCCGAACTACTAGCGAGCGTACGGTGAATGCGTGTCGCCTTTCGAGCGTATAAGTTGTCCGGGATTATTCGCGATCGAGTAACGTAGCGTACTGCCGATTTTCCTGGCGCCAAGATAAAGAGTGCTGCCTATCGTTTTGCGATAAACAAAAGGGAAAAGCCACCTCCGACGTCGCACCCCCTTCGCTCTGTATCGCGAGTATTTTCTTTCGAGTGCATGCGCGTAGATTGAGAAATCGGCTTGACGCAATCTTTTGGGCCTAGTGACACGAAACCGGCAAAAGTGGCTTGGCAGAAGGAGCCAGTCAACCAAATTGCGATCCTCAGCAAAACAAGTAAGTCCGGGTTGATCCACAGCTTGTAAAAAGGCGACTGCACGCTATTTTGTTGCGGCGTATTGTTTGCCCTGCACCTCTGCTTGCATTCTCTACCTGTTGAGCCTGCATCTAGCTTTGCGCCCCGCAAGTGCTATATTCTCGTGCCTGCGCTTGTCATCTTTCGGCTGGAATCCTCGAGCATAGTTTCGCGTCCAGTACTTTTGCGGTGTCGTTTTGGTTTATTAATTTGCCTCGTTATCTCGCGTGATACGGATTGTTAATTGTCGTACTTCGTCGTGGATTCCGTACCTTTTTGTTTGTAATATTTTCAATTATACCGCCGTAGCTTATTCTGTCTCATATTTCTTTTACATTCGTTCTTTAATATCACTTCTGTTATCTGATCGCTTTTATATTATTTTGTAACAAATCTTTTCTTTTCTATTATTTTTTATATCATTTCTTTTATATTATTTTTGCCTTTCTACACGCGTAATAAATTGTCAACTAATTATTAACTCGTGCTGATTAATTCTAACTCTCTTTCCTTTACTTGAACTTCTTATCGCGAGGTCAAGGGACAGCATTCCGAATTTCTACTAAACCCCGCCTCTCTCTGTTCCCAAAAGAGCTAGTCGGCCCGTCGTGCCGAGTGACGCTGATTTTTGACGCGACTCCGCGTCTGGCGCCCAAAATTATAACCAAGCATTCGTCGACTCGACCCGGCGGTGCTCGATTCGGACCATCTTTTCTGTCCTGCCCGTGATTCGACGTTGCCTTCTCGCGGACGCTCACCTGAGTCCCGGGAAGTAATCTCCGTTTGCGAAGGAGCGGCGCGAGAATTACGTTACCACCGCGAAAAAACGTCACAGTGTATATGTGAACTTATGCTGCGATTATGCTATTCTCTTTAGTCACGTCACATTCCACAGCGTGAAGTTTTCCCGAGGAATCTTCCAAATCAGCGATTTCTCTTATTCTTTCGCCCTCCTCGCAAAGCCTGTCACTATCATGCCTGATAAAATGTGCATAAAACCGTAGGTTTTCAAATATAGGAATATTTTCCAATACAGATAATCCTACTCTTTTTTTCTCTTGCTTTTTCTATTTTATATTGCATAATTCTCGACGCACTGTAATCTTGTTTTCATTTGCTATAGAGACGATAATAATTTCTCTCGAACAACAAAATTGATAAACTAAAAAATGTATAAACGGTCATGTGAGACGTTTGCTGGATGTTGTGCGGAAATATGCGTGTATATACATATACAGGGTGAGTCATCTGAATTTATCACCTCCAATAACTCGTTTGTGTGGCCAGGAATCAAAAAAAGTTTCATATAAAAATTGTAGGGTTTCGAGGGGGAACCAAAATAGCGTATCTCTCAACTTTTGATTTTGACCAAAAGTGGGTTACTTCAACCGGAAGTGGTTTTTTTAAAATGGAACCCCCCTTTTTGACACCGGAAAATGAAAAAGCGAAAAATTTTACGTTCAGATTTAACCTTGGTTGTTTTAAAATTTTCAAGATGGCGAACGAAGATGGCGGACAAAACTTTTAGTCAACCGATTTGCACCAAATTAAGTTTACGAGGGTTTTTGGGGTTGCTGATCACGAATCTAAAGTCAGATTTGCAAAATTCAACATGGCAGATTTAAGATGGCGGACCAAGATGGCGGACAAAATTTTTAGCCAAAATTAATAGAAATTACTACTCTTAGCACTACCCAGGAACAACGGCGTGGACGTGGTAGTTTTTTGTTCCCTTTGGGGTGCTTTATTTACGTGAGTCCCCTTGCCTCTCACTATCGGGGTGCTTTATTTACGTGAGTCCCCTTGCCTCTCATTATCGGGGTGCTTTATTTACGTGAGTCCCCTTGCCTTTCACTATCGGGGTGCTTTATTTAGTTAATTTGTCACTTCAAACAGTTAATTTGCTAAGTAGTACACTTAGCGAATTAACTGTTCAAAATTCCGTCCATTTTCTTGAACGCATAAGTCGATACCATCATGAATATGATGTTAATGATAATCGTGTTATAACCCCACCAACTCCCGTGTACAAAATTTGGTAAAAATCGATTGACTTTCAGACATTCATAGTTATGCGCGACTAGTTCGTATGTAGCTCTTCCGCTAAGTTGCTATGACCATGACTATCATCTTGTAATCGTAAAGCAGACGTGAATGCTTAAATAGCAACGATATCTCCGCTTATTTGTATCTATTGAGAGAGAGAGAGAAATCAATACTTTTAGAACTCAGGTAATTTCTTATCTTTAATATGACAGCCTACCCACCAAACGAAATCGTGGACATGATCAAAATATTGGGGGAATGTAGGAATAATTTTTCGAGAGCTGAACGTCTGTATGTGTGTGTGTGCTTAACGTTATCCTGATAGAAAGCATCCAACTAGGGTAACCATTAAAACCCTTACGCAGAGAGCAAGTGATGGGTCTATGGTTCGCCGATCACGACATCATGAATATGATGTTAATGATAATTGTGTTATAACCATTTTAGCGAAAATTTATTTTGATCGTCATATTAGCACTCGTCAAATCAAAAGAGAAATTGGCATACCTCAGCGAACAGTTGCGAGAATATTAAAGGCGAGAAAATTTCATGCATATCACATAACGTTGACACAACATTTGAATTTTAATGATTACTTACTTCGTGTAAATTTTTGTGAATG
>NW_018021215.1:5745-11765 GCF_002006095.1 Pseudomyrmex gracilis
GGCGCAGTCGCGTGGCCTCCTCGTTCGCCAGATTTAACTTCTCTCGATTTTTTCCTGTGGGGAATGCTGAAAAATATTGTCTATAGCGAAAAACCGACAACCAAGGAGAATATAAAGGAACGTATTCGGGCTGCTTGTGCCGCAATATCTCAAGAAATTCTTTTGAGAACAGTCACATTATTTAGAAGGCGTATCGACCTATGCACTCAAGAAAATGGACGGAATTTCGAACAGTTAATTCGCTAAGTGTACTACTTAGCGAATTAACTGTTTGAAGTTACAAATTAAGTAAATAAAGCACCCCGATAGTGAGAAGCAAGGGGACTCACGTAAATAAAGCACCCCGATAGTGAGAGGCAAGGGGACTCACGTAAATAAAGCACCCCGATAGTGAGAGGCAAGGGGACTCANGCAAGGGGACTCACGTAAATAAAGCACCCCGATAGTGAGAGGCAAGGGGACTCACGTAAATAAAGCACCCCGATAGTGAGAGGCAAGGGGACTCACGTAAATAAAGCACCTCAAAAAGAACAAAAAACTACCACGTCCACGCCGTTGTTTCTGGGTAGTGCTAAGAGTAGTAATTTCTATTAATTTTGGCTAAAAATTTCGTCCACCATCTTGGTCCGCCATCTTGGATCCGCCATTTTGAATTTTTTAAATCTGATTTCAGATTCGTGATCAGCAACCCCAAAAACCCTCGTAAACTTAATTTGGTGCAAATCGGTTGACTAAAATTGTTGTCCGCCATCTTCGTTCGCCATATTGAAAATTTTAAAACAGCCAAGATTATATCTGAAGGTAAAATTTTTCGTTTTTTCATTTTCCGGTGTCAAAAAGGGGGGTTTCCATCTTAAAAAAACCACTTCCGGTTGAAGTAACCCACTTTCGGTCAAAATCAAAAGCTGAATGGTACGCCATTTTGGTTCCCCCTCGAAACCCTACAACTTTTATATGAAACTTTTTTCGATTCCTGGCCACACAAACGAGTTATTGGAGGTGATAGATTCAGATGATTCATCCTGTATATATATATACAATATATATATATATATATACATATATATTAAATACATATTAATTAAACTATTTTTTATAAAAAGAATAACAGTATTTTGTTATTTTACTTCTTTCTCTATAAAAAACAAAGTATGGTATTCTATATTTTAAATATGGATGTCTATCCAACATCTATATTTAAAACCCTAAAAGACACAGAAATAAAATGTGGTAGAATAGGGCTACAGGCGTTTTTTCCATGTTAAAAAACCTAACGCGCTATTAGTGGCACCTCCTGGGTAGTGCGGAAGACCACTTCTTTATAATATTACCTACAATATCATTGCAAAACATAAAACTTATATGTTACATAATTGTTGCGAAAATGTTTAGAATTGTAACATGAAAGATCTCTGTAGCAAAGTTTATGTATTTATTTATTTATTTTCGATTTATTTTCTATGGGGAAATGCATGACATTTCATGTATTTCGAAAAATGACATTGTTTTAAAATTGATTCCATAAATTGCGGTGTCACCAACACGAATATCTCGATGTGTGAGACGAACGAGAAACGTAGAACGTCACGCATCCACGTGTCTAGAGTAAACACATCGAAGCTTTCATTTTTGCTGNTCGATCGACGTTATGATCTAATTTGAGAATATATACTGGACAATTTGTGTAAAGAATGAAATTGAAAGCCTATATGAAATATCATATATCATAAAACCTCAAGCCTTTTTATTGAACTTATGTCTCAAAAAGCTTTACATACAATTTTTATGTAAAAGACATACAATATTTATATATTTATATTTATTTTCGAGATTTACAATCTTAAAAAAAGTATGTAATATTATTGATGTTAGTAAACCATCTCAAGATGCATCATACCTTTTTAGAAAGTATTACATATGAATTAACTGAAAGAATTCAAAAGATTTTTGAATATTGAAAGTTATTAGTGTTCTTTTTTTATATATATTTTGTTTTGTAAATTATGACAAGAGAGAGAGAATTTACATTTTTCAGACATATAATCTTAAAATATTTAGTTCATATTATACAAAATTCAATTAATATATTATATTCATATGATATGAATTAAATACTTTAGGATTGTGCATCTGTAAAATGTAGATTCTTTTCGTGATTTACAAATTAAAAAAATATAGAAAAATTAGTAATACTAATAATATAGTTTATATATATATATATATATATATATTAAATGTTTTTCAATAATCTAAAAAAAAAAAGAGAGAGTATCTGAAAACTTTAAAATTATCGCAGTTAACTTTTAATAAGAATTAATAACAATGTAATAACAAATGCATCTTAAGATGTTTAACTCATCCTTATCAATAATATTGTCTACTTTTTCTAAGATTGTAAGTCATGGAAAAGCATTTTTTGTTGTCATATTGTCATAGGCTACAAGCGCGTAACGAAACATTGCTTTCTAGCCTCAGTGTCTTGCTCGCGTAGCGGGCTTGGTGGAAGCGAGACAGAACACATAGTATGTCTGCGCTCTTTTACGATCCGAACAGCCGAGCGTGACGTCACGCACACGGACGGCGGTTCTCGCTTGTATGCGTGCTCCCAGTGGCTCCCACCACCTCGGTGCTCTTGGTGCTAGCCTGCAAGATCTTACATCACTGAGTTCTACCCTACCCGCCATATTTCCCAGATATTGCGCCGTCCGATTATTATTTGTTCCGTTCAATGGCACATGGTCTGGCTGATCAGCAGTTCCGCTCATATGAAGACATTAAAAAATGGCTTGATTCGTGGATAGCCTCAAAAGACAAACACTTTTACCGTAACGGTATTCGAGCTCTGCCAGAAAAATCGGAAAAAGTTGTAGCTACCGATGGGCAATACTTTGAATGATTCATTTGTAACCATTTTTTCACAATAAAGTTGCATTTTCAAAAAAAAAGCAGGGAGAACTTAGTTGCGCACCTAATACTTTGTCTTTATTATCTAGAAATGTACGACATAAAAGAATATTATGAACAATCAGATTATACACGTAGGTGGAATATCTAGTTGACGAGAAAGTTCAATGCACCAATGTAGTGTCGCCGGCCGTTGACCGACACTTTACGCGCGACACCACTGTGGTGTCGCCGGACGGCATAGTGTTAACAAATAAGAACCTTGCGGGCCTCAATCGGATGTTTTGATTGAAAAGTTCTTGTCTACTCATAATTGTATATAAGCTGGGACTCTCGGAACCAGAATCAGAAAAAGTTTAATACCGTTCTAAGTTCTAAGTTCCGGAAGTACCGCAGTGAACAGAGTGCCGAGCATTTAGCTATCAGGTCGAGAACCAACTCCAGCTAGTCGTGCCGAGGACCAAACAGGGCTTCAACAGATACTACAGAAATAGTAAGTGCTTGCATTAAGTTTAATAAACTCGAGGTTCCACGCGTAAATAGAAACAAAATAATAAAAATGAATACGAGAAAGTAACTCGCAGTTGAGCTTTGAAGAGATCTGAGAAGCCCGCTTGCAAAATAAAAACAATAATACCTCTTGTTTAAAATCTTTGTTGTTTTTCTTTAAATCGGACACAATATTCGCGGCGTTAACCTCTTAGGATATATCCTCCGGTCTTTTCCTTTAAATTGAATGGAATATCCGCTGTTTTAAATTGCTTAAGATATCCTCCGATTTTTGTTCTCACTCTGCATTTCAAACGTGCAAGAATTTTACTACTCGAACTTCTTCCTCATCTTTAAACACTCAACTGTGGGCTTTCTTAAATAAGTAAAACAAAACTCCGTCAATGTTTCTTTTCACTAATCAATTAATAATTTAAGTGGAAATCGTCGCAAATTTACGATCCGCGCAGCGGTAAAACCTTTGCGCAATCGGCGGAACCAAGGCTTGCGACAGGCAGCCGCTTTCGCTCTAGCCGAACCGGAGCCTAGTGACACCGTAAGCCTCCCGTAAAACACAAACGAAAGTAACAAACCTTTTTTTGATACTAATAACAACGACGATTTAATAGCCGAACAGAGACACTCAGCAACAACACACACATACACGACTCACACACACACACACGCGCGCGCACACACGCACACGCACATACACACACAACAAAATTGACTCGTATGAATCCACCTCCTACTCCCTTGTAAGACCCGATCCTCCCACAAATGACTTTCTTCCCTTTTTGCCTCATTCTAGAGATGCCAGATCATGCCGGATAGCATCGAGAGCATCGAAGCGGTGGGAGCTGGTGAGGGCTCACCGCCTCGATGCTCTCTACGCACACAAGCGAGAGCCGCGTCCATGTGCGTGACGTCACGCTTGGCTGTCGGCTTGTGGAAGAGTGCAGACATAGTATGTTCCGTTTCCTTTTTACCAAACCGGCCACGAGGTAACGTACGTAACGCGCTTGTTCCGTATGACAACGCTTTTCGATGTTAGGTTGCGTTCCGATATTCTCACTGCCAGTACTGAAAATCTATAGCACACGTGACGTGAAATATAGATTTTTAATCCGTAATTGCTCGTGAAAATGTCAAAAAATAAATCAAAGGGCCGATACAAGCAGTAAATACAAGGTGTTAGTGTATGAAAAGCAGTTTTTTTTTTATTAAAAAACACAACAGACGTTTCGGTCCATGGGTTAGGACCTTCTTTGGTGAAACAAATTAATGCAGAATAGAAAAACACGTGAGATCACAGCATTATTAAACACAGTTGAAACAAACAACTTATATAAAAATGATAAGAGACAGAAACTCTATACTCAGTACACAGTTATGTACTCATCGGACGTAAAGCCCGATCGTTATCAGGTTGCACTCTCAGGACGCTGAGAAGTGTTTATTTAGCGATGTAATTGCGTTTCCGGGACGCCGAGAAACGCATATTTTGTGTTTGCGATCGTGTTCTCGGAACGCCGAGATGCGTATTCTTTTGTTTAGAGTTTGGCGGTGAACATATCTTGGAGACAGTTCGGCATCACCACTTAAAGATTGAGAGCGAGAGAGACAGCGAGAGCACATCAAGAGCGGCGTGTGGTGGAGCCAAAAGGGAAATAGAGCTTACCGAAAGCACCAACATCGTGCGCCGAAAAAACCTCGCGGAGAACCGAAGTTGCTTCTCCTGCGGGAAAGTCCTGGCCAGACTTCCTGCAACTGACAATGAGAGGGCACGATGTGTGACCAATCGATTTCGCCGAAACTTTTTGTATCGATAGGTCACTATGCCAAGTGTTACAGGGTAAACGCATAAGACGCACTACTCAAGCGTTCGCGAGAAAATTGCAGTTAAAAATTTTCGAGCGACATAAGTAGAAATGAAATAAAGCGTTTTATCAAAGAGCGCGTGGCGCAGCGGTAGCGTGCTAGACTAGTAGTGGCAGTAGAACGCTGCTAGTTCGAGTATCGGTGAATTTTTTTTTAATACAATTGATTTGTATAATATAATGCAATTATTATTCAAAATAAATGTAAGTAATAAATTTTTTATTGTGTTAAAATTAATTATAACATTGGAAGAATCAGTGCTATACGAATAAATGTGAAACGTGTTTCATTTAACTGCAAGAAGGCACATTACATGTTGCTGGATAAAATTATTGTTTTTATTGTTTGTATAATAAATTTTATTAAACAACAAAAAAAAATTTTATTATACAACACCCCTGCTACGGCCAGGATCCGGCGAGGAGGCGAGCAAACAACGAACTGGTGAGACGAATGTCACAAGCCCTGTAAAGCCGCCAATTCCAGATATTTTTGCGTATACAGTGGGTGCGTTTAGACAACTCAACAGTTGCACAACGGTTGAGAAATAATCACTTATGATTGGATCATACTTTTGGAACCGTGCAGGTTTTGAAGAATAGTACTATCATAAGTGATGATCTCTCAACCATTGAGTTTTCTGAACGTAACCAGTGGGGCGTGTTCCGTTTGACCACAGTACGATTCGACACCGCTCGATTCGACACAGATTTATTCGACACCAAATTATTCGACACCGTACGATT
>NW_018021215.1:12280-22263 GCF_002006095.1 Pseudomyrmex gracilis
GAATCGTACGGTGTCGAATAATTTGGTGTCGAATAAATCTGTGTCGAATCGAGCGGTGTCGAATCGTACTGTGGTCAATAGAGTATCACCCTAACCAGTGTCACGCGTCGCGATCTCCTCGAGCGCGTGATCGAGGATAGTACGATTCGCATCTCGCGTTCCGCTCTCTCTAGCGGCATCTGAACAATTCGTTTGTCTTGTACATATTTTCTGTTTATTTCGTTACTTTTTTTGGTATATTTGTGTCACTTGCTACAGATGATCTGTCCCGTCCACGGAATTAATTGTTAACTACGCATTCAATCGACGTTCCGACACGTCAGCACTCTTTCGATTGTACTGAGAATAATATCGTAAGATAATATTGCAAAATAAAGTTGTTGTTTTCTTTGTTAACCCTGCTGGTTCTCTCTTTCATATTGTATTCACGAATCTCGCCTCTCCGTTATCAAGTTTTTCTGAACTAGCCGATGCATTCTTCGCGTCCGTCACGTCTTGCAGGTCATTAACAAAATTATTGGTGACGTTCGGTGATACGCCCTGGCGTATCTGGCACCCAACTTCAGAAGGTTAGCGTTTGATTCTAAGATTTTGCAGGACGTGACCTTTGTGCCGTTTAGTAGAAGTACTTACGTAATAAACATCCTAAAAATAACGGTTACAATATACATATTTTTTATATTTATGTTTTTGGTAAATATGCCTACACGCTTACACCACAAACAAGAAAACATAAACAATAAACAAAATGGTCTTGTTCAGAAGCCAAACGCTGTTACATACACGAGAAACGCATAGACAACTTTTTCACAATAAGGTCGGAAATATATCTGTTCAAGCGCAGAGCGAATGAGCGAGATCGAAGCGCGAGTCAATAGATGCCGAAAGCGGTGCCACGTTACAGATCGATCCAATTGAGCGACTAATTGACTGAGCATCGACAAGCCCGTTAACTACTTCAAAACGAGAGCGCTGATGCTCAGCTAAAACGCGTAAGTTCTCAATGTAAGCTTTTTTTTAGTTTTCCAGTTGCGTACTGGTTATTCTTTTTCTTCCTGTTACCGATACACGACTCGACAGAGAACTTCGACAAGTGCGAGACAAATCAAGTTGGAGCGAAACAATTCGGGTGCGAATTCACGATTGGGTCAAAAAGGAGAACGATACCCGTGATCGCAAAACGGCCGTTCAAAGAAAGCAAGGCAACTAACCGCCCGATGAGCACTCTCCTGCGTGCTTCAATAATCTCGAGAGTCGTGATCGTTCGCGAGTGTTTTCGTGCTTTGGCTCTATAAGCGTCCAGCATATTGTCCACGTGTCGGTGCTCCGCGCGCCTTCGATAGCTCTATCGTGACACCAAGATTCAATAATGTGAACCCGAGTCGCCACAGGCAATAAATATAACACTTATTATTAATAATCCTAACAGTATAGTGCTTTATCCTTCTCTCACACGGATTTTCCGATCCATGTCGGCTCATGCGAGCCGTAGCCAGTATGCCCAGTTTTGACTTTTTTACAGCACGCTGCAGCAAATGGAGGGGATACGCACACAAGCGAGCAGCCGTGTACGTGTGCGCTAGACGCTTCGCACGTCTTCGGGCGGTAGAAGAAAACAGAGAGTCTACTGTCTCTTTCTTTCGACATAGCTATAGCGTACGAGGCTAGCGCGAGCGGTTAAGCCTCGCGCTAGCAGCTGTTTATCTTTTTTCGACGTTTGTCCTCGTTCTTGCACTTATTTACTTACAGAAACATTTTGATTAAATAAAAAAATATTAACACCATGAAAGAATAATTAAAAAAAATAAAACATATGAAGAGCATAAATGAAAAGTGAAGAATATAAATCCACTCTTGGCCAATATGTATGTCTTTTTGTTTTAAACAAAAAAAAAGAAACGTATACTTAATTATATACTTAGCAAAATTATTGTTAATATAAAATACATAAAGATAAGAATATATTTTAATGTTGTTTGTTACGTAAAAATATTATGTTAATATACTTTTTACTTTGCACTCACAATTACATATAATATACATTAAAAGAAAAAAAGTATTCTTGCAATAAGTATTTTATTATATTTAAGTTTTAGAAATGAACTACGTACACATTGTTGCTCAACGAAAACCTTGAAAACATGGCGGTTTTTTCCGTCAAAAACAATGTAAAATATTTGTTTTGTTCAATATTGTAATAAATGTTTCTATATACGTTTTTTAGCATAAAAAATAATACTACTTAAAATAATTAAAATAATTTTACATGTTATAGTATAAAACAATGTTTCAATAAACATATAAATAAATACAAGTTTAAAAAAATTAATACACTATTTACAAAATCAATATTTCCAAAAAGTATATAGATAGAACAGAACAAGTAAAAGCTTAGATAGAAAGGAAATAGATAGAAGTAGAAAAGATAGATGGAATAAGAAGATAGAAGAGAAGGAGAAATAGATAAGGAAAGAACAAATAGAATAGATAAAAAAATTGAAAAAAAATCCTGGACAGCATAAACTTTCAAGTGACATCTTAAAAACATTCAAAGTACGTCCTTAAAAATAGCACATTTCCCGGATGTCTTTAGGACGTATTTTGCAGATCTATGCTGTCTAGGATAAGAAAAAAAATACAACATAAAAAAAGGCACGCAATACATATAAAGTGTTGTGAGTATTTTAAAGTCACTTTACACGAGTTAGTGTAGAACATCTTCGATGTATGTATGAATATTGCGAGACTAACTCTAAGTGCCTCGGTGGCCTAACAGGGAAGGCGATGGTACGGAAAGTTGGAGATTCCAGGTTCGACTCTTGACCGAGAAGTTTTTTTTGCAATATTTTAAAATTAGTTAGGGAAGTATCCCGGGGTCTCTCATATGTGAGATGCAAATTCAGCATCCCGTATGAATTTAAGAATTGAGATTTCAATTCAAAAAATACTCACTTGTAAAAATTTACAAGTTGAACTCGTTACATGTGTATATATATATATATTGTTGCGCTCACGACCGCGTTTTGTCGTGCTCCGGCCGCGTTACTGCGCTTCGCGGAAAGAAAGTAACATTGCGTATATCTACGCCTCCTGACAACGAACGTAACCTGGTTTTCAGTCAAAGCAAACAGCGGCTTTGCAATAAAAAAAAACCTTTCACAAATTTACGATAATAAGAACAAAANCCTAGAAAACTGCGAACTTGCTTCTTATTTCGCGGAACAGGCCACTCCGCCACAGCTGCAATTTTTTTGGATCCGTCGAAATTCCCTCGGCTGAAATTACATGATTAAGATATTTCATCTGCTTTCTAAACAAATTACATGTTTTAGGATTAAGCTTCAAACCAGCCGCCCTAAGCCTCAGAAAAACTTCCCTCAAATTAGCTACTTCCTTCTCAAAAAACTTACCAAAAACAACTACGTCATCCAAATAAACCAAACAAATCTTGGTTAGCAACTGAAGAACCCGCTCCATGGAACGCTCAAAAGTGGCTGGAGCGTGGCACAAATCAAAAGGCATTACCGTGAACTGCCACAACCCATTGCCTACTAAAAAAGCAGTCTTTTCCCTATCCTCTGGTCAAAGTTTTAACTGCCAATATCCACTTTTTATATCTAAAGTGGAGAACCATTCATTCCCGGACAACTGATTTAGAAAATCGTCAACTCTAGGAAGAGAGTAAGAATCCTTAATCGTGACCGCATTAAGTTTTCAATAATCCACACAGAACCTTGAAGAATCGTCCTTTTTTTTTACAATAACCGCCGGAGAAACCCACGGGCTAAAAGACTCCTCAATAACCCCTTAATCCTTCATTTCTTAAAGAATCTTTTCCACTTCAGCCCGTATTCCTATCGGAATCCTTCTTGGAGCCTGCTTAATCGGGCGTGGATTCTGAAGATTTATCTCATGTTGAAGAACATCAAAGTTTCCAGCTACGATTTGACCAGAAAAGACATCCTGAAACTCAGCCACGAATTTAACAAGAACAACCCTCTGTGTCTCATCCAAATCAACCGAATTCCGCTCATAAAAATCTTTTAATTTAGCCGGAACACTTCCAGAAACGTCACACATCCGACAGCAAGACGCTTCCGACCCACCCGAGGGAGCAACAAAGAGTGACTCCATCGCCCCACTCAGACCTGCCTTCTTGAAGAAGTCTATCCCCAGAATGCAATTGTCTAATATATCCGCCACGTACAAAGACATGCTCAAAGAATGTCCCCCCACAACCACCCGAGCCACACATTCAGATTCAACCGGAACTTCCTCACCGGTAGGATACCTCAATCTCGGCCTCCCCGACAACCTTCGACATTGCGACTTCTTCACTAAATTAAAATTCACGATAAACACATTGGAGCCCGTGTCAAATTTAAAACAACACGATTTACCGTTCAAAAAACCGAAAAAAACAAATAAATTATTTTTCTTATTATCAACTCGTTGAACAGAAAACACCTTCTCCAGGGTGTCCCACCCCATAGCCTAACCCACCCCTGGAAGCTCGACTAAGCTTTGTTTTCCGACAAATTAGCCGGACACTCATAACGGAAGTGCCCCTTCTTCCCGCACTTCCAACACTCTCTCTCTCTTCACTCACCATCTCCCCTCTGCTCCCGCTCCTTCTTTGTTCCGTTTTCCGTCTTCCGTTTGCAGTGGAAATTTCCATTACTCCTAAATCCGGAACTCTGACCAGTCCCCGCGCGCTCGCCGTTTTTCTTAAAATTATACGGCGCTTCCTCGCTCGCTCCGAAACTATTCTCTTGAATAGCCTTCACTGTCTTCGCCTGTTCGACATCAGTCCTCAACGAGGTCACATTTTCTAATTGCAATGTACGCTTTACGAAGCCATCCGAAAGAGCGGCAATAAATTGCGCAAGCGACTTTTTCGCGAACTTTGTGCGAACACTCCGGGTACGCGAGACGCAACAAACGCTCCAAATCCGCGCCGAGCGCCGCAAGATCCTTTCCACCCCGCTGTTTACGGTTAGTAAATTGCGCGTAGCAACTTTGAAAAAGCTCCCGCTCTCCGTATCGCGATTTCAATTTCGATCGGATCTCTTTGTACCTAAACCTCTCCTCCAGTCCCTCTAAAACCGAACGCGCCTTCACTCTCAAATTAGTGCCCAAAACCGTTGCTTTCGCCGCGTCGCTCCACCCGTTCGCACGCGCGACCAACTCAAACTGCACGAAAAACGCGCCACGGAATACTCCCGTTGTATACGTCCGGCTTAATTTTAACTCCTGTTAATTCCCCCGCCCGTACAGAAGAACTATTTGAAAACGACTCGCCTGATACATCGCGTCGAAGCCGTTTCTCCAGGCAACGAACCTTTTCCTTCCGGCGCACGAAATCGCTGAATTCCTGCTCCTTTTGATGGAATGACTCTCTTTCTAAACGGCGCTCCTCTCGCAGCTGCTCCAGCTCTTGCAGAACCGCGCGCAGCGTTTCGTTCTCAGACGTTGCCACCGCCGCCGCTAGCGCTTCCGCCGCTCCTGCCGCGACCTGATTGCGCGTTCTCCGCGGCGAGTGCACTAAAGCCATGCCGTCGGTCTCTCAAGCTCAATCCCGGACGAGCCCCCAAATGTTGCGCTCACGACCGCGTTTTGTCGCGTTCCGGCCGCGTTGCTGCGCTTCGCGGAAAGAAAGTAACACCGCGTATAACTCACAAGAACTTTATTAACGAACGCGTTACAAAGACCGCGGTAAAAGCGCGAGGAAATCCCGAGCCGTTGGTCCAGCCTCTTGTCGAATCCGAGTCCGGCTTCAAACTTCCCGCTTGAACCTCGCCGTAAACAACCCCGTTGCTACCCGAACAAAAGCATCTAAAGCGATCGATCGTTCGACGAACATCTTCTTATACCGCGTGGACGACACGCGCCGCAATATATATATATATATATATACACATATATATACACGTACAGTTTCCGCTCAACATCCTGGGAACGGCTCGTAAGGCCTTAAATATTTATAATGTATTCCAATAACAACAGACATACATGACATTGTAAAATATTGCAAATAATAAAACAAAAAAATAATGCAAAATGTACATAGTGTCGGAAAATAACACCTAATCGGTTTTAAATATCGAATGTTTTCTTGGAAAAAAATTCAGGTAATTAATAATTAAAATTTTCTTTTGTACAGTTGCGGCCATTGAATCGTTTCGTGGACGCGGGGGGCTACGGGTAAGAGGGACGGTATTCCCTAGCAGTAAATACTGCCAACGGGCGTTGTACTAACTGTAGATCTCGATGAATTGACCAATTACGTTAGTTGATTGGTTCTTGTGACAAATGTGAATGGTCAATTCCGCGAGATCTGCGATCTGCGTTTGCGTCTCATTGATTGGCTACTGCATTGCGCGTAAAGGCTATTCTGCATAATATGCAAGCACGAGTCACAGGTCGCAGAATTGACCATTCACGTTTGTCAGTAACCAATTGTCTAACGTAATTGGTCAATTCATCGAGATCTGTTACAGTTAGTTAGTACGGCGCCTGTTAGAAGTACTTACACAGGAAGTGATGCAAGTGTCCATCTCCGATTTTGATGAGCTTTGAATATGTTGTAAAGTAGCTAAAAATAAGAGACCCGTATTTTTTTGTGTGCTTTCTTGCACGTTTGGGGAGTGATACACTCCTTCGAAAAAAACCAGTTTTTTTTTGTTTTATGCGAGTATCATCAAAACGGTAAGAGATATACAAAAATGTTTCAAATAAAAGTTGCATAGTATTTCATAGACTTTACAACCGCGTAGTTGGATTTATTTTTCATTCAACATTTTTTTATTTACCCCCACCCGTCATTTTTTTTCAATTTTCAAAATTTTTGTAAGGAAAATTTGTAGCATTTTTTACGCTGAATTCAACCATATATGATTTTCTTATGTTTCAAAATCGCATCTTTCAGAAATAAACCATCAATATCGTATTATATGCGTCGCGCTGCATGACTCATCATTTATATCGCGCTTTAATCATAATAGGCGATACAAAAATTAAAGAATGAAAATAATCACGTATTGGATAAAGTTCTAATCACAGAGCAAAGAGCAAAGTTTAAAAGCGTTGCTAAGACATTCCTTCCACTGATGCTTTACACTTTTAATTTATTTAACAGAGATTAATTTCATATAATATTATATACATATAAATTAGTACTTTTATTTTTAAATAAAACTTTAGCTTTAACGATTTTATAAGATGATATTC
The DNA here is from genome assembly GCF_002006095.1 of Pseudomyrmex gracilis. Classification (NCBI taxonomy): domain Eukaryota; kingdom Metazoa; phylum Arthropoda; class Insecta; order Hymenoptera; family Formicidae; genus Pseudomyrmex; species Pseudomyrmex gracilis. Next base: position 19,511 of record NW_018021215.1, read on the forward strand.
AAAACATACTAAGTACATACACACTTCTCACACGTAAGAAATAAAAAGGAAGATAATTTGAAAGATAAATAAATGGAAGTGTTACAATTTAATGTATAGTGCAATTTATGTTTATTTTTCAATATTAATTAATACACAGAAATTAAAATTTGGTTGCAAAACGTATTTTTTCCAAACGTAGGATCAAAGTCCGTTTTACTGGAAATTCATGAACTGGTCATTGTCCAAATATTATACAAGAAACTAAATTAGAATCTACAGAAACTATAATTCTATTAACTATACCGGCTGGAACAACAGGAAACATACAACCATTAGATGTATATGGTTTTTGTTTGTGGAAAAATTTCATTTAACACTTTTCAGATATTGTAATGCTTTTGGATCTAGAAATAAATCTTCACGCAAGAAACAATATTTTAAAATTACAATCATTAACTCATGGTCAGTTTTCATCGCCTAGATTTAGAAATTTATTTCGATACGCATGGTATAAAAGCGGGTATGTGGAAAATAAACCGGAAGAATTTGAAACACCAGTAGAATATTGTTTCAAAAATCAGTTAAAATCGACATATGATATTTGTGGCTTAACTGCAATAATTACTTGCGCATGGTGCAAAAAATCGCTTTGCATAAATCATTTTTCTTTCATGAACATCACATTTGTGATACTTATGTATATTCATAAATTCACTTAATATTTTTAATATATGTTTTTTCTATACATGTTAACTTTTGAATATATGTTTATGTTACTATATTATGTAATGGTTAAATATTATATGTTATAGTTATATATTATGTTGTATGTTCTTGAAACTAGAGTTTTAATTGTTTTATTACACACACACCCACATTACATCCACTTTACAATTAAAAAACCTAAAAACACAATAAACACAAAAAAGGAATGTTTTTACTATTGATTAGATTATTAATTTAAATTCTGTGTATTAATTAATTTTGAAAAATAAACATAAATTGCACTATAAATTAAATTGTAACACTTCCATTTATTTATCTTTCAAATTATCTTTCTTTTTATTTCTTACGTGTGAGTGTGTATGTAATTAATATGTTTTGAATATCATCTTATAAAATCGTTAAAGCTAAAGTTATATTTAAAAATAATAATACTAATTTATATGTATTGTGACATTTTTTTGAGTTTGTACGAATTTCTCGCGTCGTCCCGCCCGACACGGAAGTACGAAATCGGGACACGGACGGGAGTCCGCGAGATAGGGAACGTCTATATCGGCAGGAGAAAAAAGGATGATAAACCGAGCACATCACTGCGCCGAGCCGACGGATCCTTGGTTAAAATTTTGTGCGCCAGACGCGTAAACGCGTCAAAATGTGCGTCGCTCGACACGATGGACCGACTAGCTCTATTTGGAACGGAGAGGGGGTGGGTCTGACGATAAATAAACAAGGCCGTTCCAAACGAATCTCGGATTAGGATCGTAATCAACCACACTGCAGATAGAGATAAAGAAATAAACAATGTATTATATTATAACACCGCGTAATATGAGACGACTGGGCGAAAATAACAAAAAAAAAAAAACTACAAAATAAAGTTTACCGATATGATACGGCGAGATCGCTTTGTCGCGGCGGTGAGTGATTACAAAAGCAAATTAAATAAAAGAAAATACTAAAGTACAGGGGGACTTCCGTTTCCGGCAGCGTGATAGTGAGTGGCGAGTAAGAGGGCAGAGAGTATTTTTGATATTTTTGAGAGAGAAAAGCAGCCAGTAGTGAGAGTGTGTGGTGTGTGAGTGGGTGGAGTGTAGTTGGAGGTAGGTGAGAGTATTGGTGGAGGCAGGGGTGAGGGGGGGAGAGTGGGAAAGGGCGTTAAAGGGTGAAGGGTAGTGAGGAGGTTAGGTTGGGAAGAGGGAAAAGGCGGTGTGGATTGAGAGTGCAGAGAGTGCAGAAGGGGTGGAAGGTGTAGGTACCTAGAATTCTAGGGAATTCATAAAGGCAGGGAAGTACGTAAGCCTTAAGGTAATAGTGGACGGGAGGAATGGCGGAAGGATGTGGAAAAGGGGTGGAGAAGAAAGTTAGGGGGATGGAGGGGTGGAGAAGGGAGAGATCAGGCAGCGAAAGCTCTGCCTCGTCGTTGGATACGTGGGTGAAGAGGAAGAGGGATGGTGGGGAGGGGAAGGAGGGAGAAGGAGAATGGTTTTTTGCAAAAAGCAGGAAGACGGTGAGGTCACCGAAAGGGAAGGTAGAAGAAGGAAAGGAGGGGGGGAACGTGAGGAAGAAAAAGAGAAAAGAGGGTTGTGGGAGGAGTTAGAGAGAACAAGGAAGGAAATGGGGGTTTATATGGAAAAGATGATAAGAATGGAGAAGGAAATGGAGGATTGGAAGAGAAGGGAAGAAGTATTGAGGAAGGAGGGGGAAAAATTGAAGGAAAGAATGAGGGAGTTGGAAAAGAAAATGGGGGAAAAAGAGTTAAGAGGGGAGAAAAAAAGTGAAGAGAAAAGGGAGGAGGGGAGGGGGAACAGGTGGGAAGGAAGATTAAGGATGTTGGAGGAGAGCGTGGAGAAAAAAGAGAGGGAAGAAAGAAGGAGGAGGAATATGATAGTGAAAGGGGTTCCAAGGGAAAAAGGGGATTGGAAGTGGGGAGTGGAGAAACTGCTAAAGGAGATAGGAGCAGAAGTGAAAGTAAGTGAGATGAGGAGGATAAGTACAGGAAGGGAGGATAGAGGAGAAATGGTATGGGTGAGGTTGGAGAGGGAGGA
>NW_018021215.1:23938-34164 GCF_002006095.1 Pseudomyrmex gracilis
AACGATGAAGCAGGTGTGGGAAGTAGTTAATAGAGAAAGAAGAAAAAGGAGGGGGGAGGTTGTGGGATGGAAGTAGGAGAATGGGAAGATTATTGTAAAAGGCAGTTGGGGGGAGTAGACTGGAAAGTGGTGAAAGGCGAAAGGGTTAGGAGGGAGGAGGAGGAAGATTTGGAAAGAGAGGAAATTGTAAAAGCAATTGGAAAGTTGAGGGAGGGGAAGGCAGCAGAGGGGGATGGTATACCGGCAGAGGTGTGGAAGAATGGGGGGGAAAATATGAAGGATTGGGTGTGGGATATTTGTAGGAGGATCTGGGAAGGGGAGGGGTGGATTGAGGAGTGGAGCAAGGGGATAGTGGTGCCGGTGCTAAAGAAGGGGGAGGGTAATAAGGTGGAAGATTACAGGGGGGTGACACTAGCAGGGACGTTATATAAGGTGTATGCGGAGGTGCTGGCAGAGAGGCTGAGGGAGGAGGTGGAAAGAAAGAATAATACCGGAGAACCAGGCAGGGTTCAGAAGGGGGAGGGGGACTATGGATAACATTTACGTGGTGAACTACCTGGCTAGTAGGAATCTGAGTAGGAAAGGGGGGGGCTAATAGCACTGTTTTTAGATTTGAGGGCGGCATTTGATACGGTGGATAGGGAAATATTGATGAGCTCGATGAGGGAAAGGGGGGTAAGGGAGGCGTTAGTGGAAAGGTGTGGGGATTTGTATAGGGAGACAAGGAATAGGGTAAGGGTGGGGGGGGAAATGGGGAAAGAATTTTGGACGAGTAGGGGGGTGAGGCAGGGGTGTCCGTTGAGTCCGTATTTGTTCAATTTGTTGACGGCGGATATGGAGGATTATTTGAGTAGAAACGGGTGGGGGGGGTAAGGGTGGGGGGCAGAAGGATTTTTGTTTTGGCATATGCGGATGACGTGGTGCTTTTAGCAGAGGAAAAGGAAGGGATGAGGGGGATGATGAGAGGGTTAGAGGGATATCTAGCGAAGAAGGGTTTAGAGGTTAATGTAAAAAAGTCAAAGGTAATGAGGTTCAAGAAAGGAGGGGAGAGGGAGAAAAAGGTGGAATGGTGGCGGAGGGGAGAGAGGTTAGAAGAGGTAAAGGAGTTCAGATACTTGGGGTATGTGTTTTAGAGAAATGGGGGGAGGGAGGCACAGATAAAGGAAAGGGTGAGGAAGGGGGCGGCAATAATGGGTCAGGTATGGGGGATAGGGAAGAGAAGGTACGGTGGGGATTGGAGCAAGAGGATGTGGTTGTTTGATGCGTTGGTTTGGTCAGTGGTTGGGTATGGGGTGGAGATATGGGGATGGAGGGAATGGGAGGATGTGGAGAAGCTACAGAATAGATATGTGAGGTGGTTATTGGGAGTGGAGTGGAGGACTCCAGGGTACATGGTGAGAGAAGAGGTACAGAGGGATTTATTGAGGGGAAGGGCGAGGAAAAGGGCATAGAGGTTTGAGGAAAGGTTAGAAAGGGGAGAAGGGAGCGAGTTAGCAGGGATATGTCTGAAGGAGATAAGGGATAGGGAGAGAAAGGAGGAGGTGTTGTCAGAGTGGGAGAACGAGAGGATAAGGTATTATGAGGAAAGAGGGGTAGGATTAGAGGAGTTGAGAGAAAGAAGGGGCCCGGGAGAATGGAGAGCGCAGNTGCTGATTGGGGAAGAGAGGAGGTTGCAGAGGGAGGAGAGATGGAAGAAAATTGGGAATTCAAGGTACAATAGGTGGTATGGGAGGATAAAGAAGGAAGGGGTACCGGGGTACTTAAAAAAGGGATGGGGAGAGAGCAGGTGTCAGAGAATGGCGAGGTTTAGGCTGGGAAACGAGATGAGGGAAGGGAGGTACTGGGAAGGGGAGGGGGAAAGGTTGTGTAGGATGTGTGGATTGGCGGAAGAGGGGTGGAGGCATGTGTGGGAGGATTGTGGAGTATGGGGGGCGGAAGAGAATTGGGAAGACATGATTGAGGTGGTGTTGGGAGAGAAGGGGGAGGGAGAGGAGTGGTTAAGAAAGCTGGAGGAGTATAGGGGGAGGGGGAAGGGAGGGTCGGATGAGAAGGGATGGGTGTGTGGATGAATGGAAGGAATTGTGTGAATGGGTAAATGTGAAGGGTGAGAGTGATCCAGTGGCTGTAAGGTGGTTTAGAGTTGGCTGCCGGAAGGGGGGGTCCAAATAGAGTAGGGTTGCGAGGTGTGTGTGTAGGTTAAGTATTTTAGTATGTAAGTTAGTTGTAAGGATAGTTTTTAAGGATTTTGTGTAAGGAGTTGTAACCCCGAGGGGAATCAATAAAATATCTATCTATATCTATCTATCTACTAAAGTACAGGGACAATTAACAAGGCACGTTACACCGAAGCGTGATCTATCGCAGAATCAATTTCTGGTATCGACTCGGGATGTCGAGGACGCTACGTCGTCCAGCTAACTTCACATACGATATACGTTACTAAGCGGTATAATAGACAAAAAAACAAGCGTGTTAATCAAAGCCTTCCTGAAACTGAAAACAGTGGAATCAATGAATCTGGCCAAATCGCGCGCTTCCCACTAGGCGGGTTGCCCGGCGTAATATCTACGCTGCGGGACTTACTTGATTTCGCAGGGGCTGGTCAGGCTTACGCCATGCACGGCGCAAAGCTCTCACCGAATTCCCGTCCCCGGTCTCAGTGTACTTCAGCAACCAAATATAAAGCAGCATGCACGTGCCAGTGAGCACACCTGAGCAAAGCGGTCACGAAGTCGGAAGAGCTTGTTTCCCGGAACGAGAGCTAGGCGCTCCTCGATCCGAGAGATCCCCTAGTACGGTACGATAGATCCCTTCGATTCGATACGATAACGGTACGAAATTCTCCTGTTATAGCTCTTCCGAATCGCTCACCCCTCGCTTTCGGCAGATCACTCGAGAAATCCACACCAAAATGCCTTAGAGAATGTAATAGAGGTACGATAGAGTAGCGTGAAACGGTAATACAGCCGCAGGTGATCAATACGCGGTAATTAGTACGCAGGATGCGACACGTTACGATAGCGTTAATTTCAGAAAACGATACTCGGTACGGTATTCGATACGATGATCGGTACAATACCCGGTACAAAATATAGCGGTCGCGAAACGATACACTAGACAAACACTAGTACACGCGAAACACAACGAAAGAACGAAATTGCTGCTTGGCGCTTTACTGGAACTCCAGGGCTTGTACTACTCAATAGAGTAATTACGCGACACGCACTTAGGCTTACGAATTAATACCACAAAGCCCCGTAAAATCCGATTCCAGCCGCTGCCGAAAATCCGAAACTATGGTGAAGGTTATGTCCTTGCCGGTATCAAACCGCGAAACTCAGCGACTAGCCTCGACACGAGACTCGAGTAACGCGGATTCGTAGCTAACAAATTAACGAGGACACCTCACCGTACGTCGTCGTCCTTCTCCATCCAACTGAATAGCCCAAAACGCTTCGTTAAACAATCGATTGTCGGGAGTGCCGTTAGTGCGTCCGTCCTGTTCGGTAGATAGCGACCAAGAAAGCGAGGATCGAGATCGATTCGGGGTTGATGCGTTTGAGCGCGCTAGGATTGCGTAGGGTAGATCGCGGCGACCAATCAGATCGCGAGGGGCGCCACACGCGACGCGATGCTTGCGCTCGGCGGCAGGACTCGCGGCCGCGAAATTTAAATCGAGTATCGGGCCCTCACTAGTGGAAATGTAAGCGGCGGAGATTTTCAAGCGCTGTATTCCGCAAAGGTAACAGAGATGCAGCATGCAGTAGCGTAGCAGGGTAGTAGGTGCAGGTTAGCAGCGGAGGTTTGCAGCAGGCCTTTCCGAGATGAAAAGAAAGTTAAAGCTGTCTCCATCGTCGGGTGTTTGCTTCGCTTCCTCGGCTTTTCCGCGCCAAGGTTCGTTGTTCTCGTCGCTGTCATCTCTCTCGCCGCTTATTCCCGGAGACTCACCCCTCTGGTCGTCGTGCGAGTGCCTAGCCGCGACTCTACACACACCCTTCTCTCTCGTTTTCTCTCGCCTTTATCCACCATCGACGGCTCCTGATATCTCCTCCAGTAGTGTGTTCTCGGTGTGGTGAAACGCCAAAAACATACAAGAAAAATAATAAGAATAAGCAACTATATCTATTGCACGCAAGCAAGCTCTAGAGGATCCTGGCGCTTCCCAGACGGTTTGCACCCTCGGACTCCCGCGATCCTTAGAGCTTTTTGTGGCAAAGGAGGAGCGACGCGATGACCACGTCACAGTATATAATATTATATGGAATTAATCTCTGTTAAATAAATTAAAAGTGTAAAGCATCAATGGAAGGAATGTCTTAGCAACGCTTTTAAACTTTGCTCTTTGCTCTGTGATTAGAACTTTATCCAATACGTGACTATTTTTATTCTTTAATTTTTGTCTTGCCTATTACAATTAAAGCGCGATATAAATGATGAGTCATGCAACGCGACGCATATAATACGATATTGATGGTTTATTCCTGAAAGATGCGATTTTGAAACATAAGAAAATCATATATGGTTGAATTCAGCGTAAAAAATGCTATAAATTTTCCTTACAAAAATTTTGAAAATTGAAAAAAAATGACGGGTGGGGGTAAATAAAAAAATGTTGAATGAAAAATAAATCCAACTACGCGGTTGTAAAGTCTATGAAATACTATGCAACTTTTATTTGAAACATTTTTGTATATCTCTTACCGTTTTGATGATACTCGCATAAAACAAAAAAAAACTGGTTTTTTTCGAAGGGGTGTATCACTCCCCAAACATGCAAGAAAGCACACAAAAAAAATACGGGTCTCTTATTTTTAGCTACTTTACAACATATTCAAAGCTCATCAAAATCGGAGAGGGACACTTGCGTCACTTCCTGTGTAAGTACTGCTAACAGGCGCCGTACTAACTAACTGTAACAGATCTCGATGAATTGACTAATTACGTTAGACGATTGGTTTACTGACAAACGTGAATGGTCAATTCTGCGACCTGTGACTAGAGAATGAGTGCTAGAGAATACCGTCCCTCTTATCTCTAGCTCCCCACGTCCACAAAACGATTCAGTGACCGCGACTGTACAACCATATCGAGGAATACTTTTGCGGATATTTCTCTATAATTGTTCAATATTTTGAGTAGAAGTATCTGTGTATGGATTAACAACGTTTTGTGAATGATAAACAACATGATGTTGATATATGCTTTTATCGATGTTTTCATATGCTTTCCAACCATTGCTATGAATTACTGATCTAGAGAGAAATATACTCTGTTTAATAAGTAATACTTCTGCTTTACAAGATGGAACTGATATAACAAACAGTTTTTTTTGTTTGACGTTCAACGCCAGCTGTCCTGTGATAAGTCGTCCGCAATTGTATTTTCGACGTCCAAACTTGGCTTCATCAATTTCTACAGTGATTCCGTGTCCACCAATTTGAGGTTTGTTACGCATCAACTAATTATACATGAGCTAAAAACGTAAAAATGTGCGAAAGTATTCATCCATGTGAAATTTTGCTTCGTGTGGAAAGTGTATGCGTGGAGACAGTGTGTTCCGCCTCCTACGAGGAGAGGCTCCACTATTCAAAATACTAGACATATAGGTTTGGATTGAATTTTGCTTTATGTGGGAAGTAACATTCCGCAAAGTGAGGTTCAATTCAAACCTATGTCTAGTTTTTTGGGTAGTGAAGCCTCCCCGTAGGGGAGACGGAATACATTGTTTCTACGCACACTTTCTACACGAAGCGAGATCTCACATGCGTTTATAGTTGACTAAATTGTCAACATTGTTATGCAAAGTAATTACCTCTCGAGAAAAATTTACCCAGTCCACTGCTGTATACGATGAAATGTCGAGTTCTTTTTGCACAAATATTTGTCGAGAAGTATTCATCATCATAACGTAACAAATTACTCGACAAACTACATTAATATCAAAAGTTCTTGCAAAAACCAAGTTTCTTTTAAAGCACCGATTTAAAAATTGCACAATATACGTTTACGTTTTTGCATTTGTTTATAATAATGATGTGTGCAATGGATAACAAGCAATTGTCCACCGTTCAATTCTATAATATTTTGATAACGTAGACATTTCATTCTTTTGCGAATAACATTTTTCGCGCACAAATACGTTACCACTTTGTCGTATTATGTTGTTAAAACAAGAAATTTGTACAATTTTATGTTCTAATTTATGTTAGATGTTCACTGTATAACAACTTCTCTCGTACTGACTCAGTCTTTGTAGAGTATTTTGAAAGTAATAAACAATATATCAACAAGGCATACTGTTTTCCTCAGCTAAAATATCCTATCTAGCATATCGGAAGAATAAAAACAACTAAAGTTTTATTCTTTTGTTTGTGCCATTAGCAGGATAACTAACTGCTAATGGCACAAACACTTTTAAGACGTCTATAAAGCTTTTAGGACTTTCTAGCTTCATTTAAAAGATGGAACATGTGTAGAACTTCCAATACTTCAATATATTTTAAAAAATGCAAAAATATAGGACATTTTAACACCTTGACGCCGGGCCCTTTTGGACCAAACTTTACGCGGAGCCGGGGAAAATACGTAGAATTTCGAACAATTGCGATATTTCAGAAAAACTTATAACTTTTGAACCACTTAATATTTTTCAATAAAATTTTGAAGAAAAAATGATATTATTTTTTTGCATAAGAATTGATACTTTTTAACATGCAATTATTAGTAGTTCTCAACTTTTTTATGGTAAATGTTTACAAAAACGGACACAGTCCCGATGACTTTGACCTTGACATATGTCAAGGACATGTCCCTGAGTAGCAATCAAAAGGTTTTAGCCATCGCTCGCTCTTCATTAAAGAATTATGATCTTAAAAAGTTGTATCGAGCTTACGTATACTATTTACGTATACTGTCTAAATATATTGGGAATACATATTAGTTTGGTCCGTTTTTTTGTGTTCAAAAATGCATTTACTTCAAAACAAAATGAATGAACAAATTAATTAAAGTATTGTCCATCGCTGGCTACTACTTTTTCCCATCTCTCAGGCAATTATCGAATTCCATCTCGAAAAAATGACTTGTCTTTGGAGGCAATCCAAGTTTGGAGCCAATTTTCGATTTCTGCGAAAGAATCGTCGAGAGGCTGGATCATCGGCTCGAGATTTCTTCACGTTTTCCGCGGCCTTTTGTAACGCGTTTTCTAATAAAACTCTAGTGTGTTATACGCGGTGTTCTCTTTTCTTTCCGCGGAGCGCAGTAACTCGGCGGTGACGCGATTAAACGCTGCCGTGAGCGCAACAATAGACATATATATTGTTACGCGGCCGTCACCGCGAACAATATGTGTCGCGGGAGTCGCGTAAACGGCGCGCGCTTGGCGCAATTGTTTGTCGCCGAGCAACGAAGTTGTTGAGAGAGAAGTAACAGAGACGCAAAGCTGTCACGACGCGTTACGGACGATCTTGTTATTTTCTGTAGTAATATGAATTGTAATAAAGTGTTGTTAAGAGTAGTCACGTCTTATCATTCCCGCGGTCGTGTGCGCGAATCGCGGAGACCGACGACGGGGCAGTACCGTCACCGCGAATGCAACAATATATATATATATATTGTGACGTTTTTTGCTGTTGTAACGTAATTCTCGCGCCACTTCCCCGCAAACGGAGTTTTTTTCACGGGACACGGGTAAGCGTCCGCGAGAAGGCAACGGCAGGATAGAAAAGATGTTCCAAAACGAGCGCCGCCGGGCCGAATCGACAAATATTTTGGTGTAATTTAGACGCCAGACGCGTGACTACGTCAAAATCTGCGTCGCTTGACACAACGGGCCGACTAGCTCTATTTGGACGGAAAGGCTGGGTTGAATAAAAATTTGTAATGCAGGCTGTCTCTTACCCTCGCGATATGAAGCTCAGATGAACAAGGGAAAATCAGAGTTAAACAATATGAATTAATAGTTAATTAACAATGTATTTCACGGGCAGAAATTCCAGATAAAATTAATACAAAATAATATACAAAAAATAATGCAAAAAATAATAGAAAAAAGGTGTGATACAAAATAATATTAAAAAAATAAAAGAAAGAATAAGCTAAGGCCGTATAATATAAAATAATGTAAAAGAAAAGATATTGAACCAACAACGGGTTACGACAATTAATAGACCGAATCACGCTAATGCACAAGACAAATTGTGTAATCGGAACAATACCGCGAAAGTACTGAACGGGAGACTTTACTAATTGCTTCAAGCTGAAAGATTGCAAGTGCAGGCACAAGAAAATAGTAATCGTAGGGCGCAAAGCTAGACGCAGGCTAAGCAGGCGAGCGAGTGCAAGCTAATGTACGCGACAAACAATACGCCGGGATAAGATAGCGTGCAGCAGTCTCTTTACCAGCCGTAATTCAACGCGGACTTACTTGTTTTGCTGATGATCGCAATTTGGTCGAACGGATTACCTCGCCACGCAGCTTTTGCCGGTTTTGTGTCCCTAGGCTCGCAGATAATCTTGAGCCAAGTTCTTAGTTTACGTTCATGCACTCAAAGAAAGAATATTTGCAATACGGAGCAAAGCGGGCGCGATGTCGGGGCTTGATTTTGCTTTTCGATTATCACCAAACGATTAACGACGCGCTCTGTCTCGGCGCTAGGAATATCGGCGGTAGGATACGTTACTTGACCGCGAATAATCCCGGACAACTTATACACACTAAATGCGACACGCATTCACTGCACGTTCGCGAATTTGTCGGCAATAATTGTCCCGGAAATTCACCACCTGAAATTGCTGTTAATTCGCACGTTAGCTCAGTTCGATATTTTCTCTCGATCGACATTGCTTCCGACTCGCACGCACCTCACTCCAGCCAATCGCGCGAGAAAATCCGATTTTGTTTCACTATTTGTTCCCGCATCAGCTGATCGCCGTCGGTAGACGATAGCCGATATGCAAGCGGGACGCTACAAAAATCACGGCACACACGCACAACGATTACGATTACTTAACCAGAAAAAAGAAACAGACGAAAACAAACAACGCGAACAGCTACTTGGTGTTGTATCGCCATTCCAGGGCTTGACGATTATTCGCGAAACTATGCAGATCATGCACTTAACCTACGAACTACTGCCACAAAGCCCCGTAAAGCCCGATTCTGGCCGCTGTCGAAAAATCGTGAATACGGCCAAGCACACGTCCTTGCCGTCGTAAACAAGACGCGAGATCCAAACGATCAGCCTCGACACGAGGCCTGTGCAACGCGGATTCGTGGCTAACAGTAATGAAACGGGCACCTCACCGTCGTCCGTTGTTCTCCGGCATGCTCCTGTCTCCTCCGTCCGGAATGACACTCCAAGAGCTCGCTTACTCAGTCAGGGACTTGACTCACTATACCCCGGGTACAAAAATCGCGGCACGGCAGACTTGTTGAGCGGCACAGAAGTTACTCGTACGCACGGGAGCCCGAGAGATACGTGTGTGTGCGGCACAGCTGATTGCGACCAAGAGCACAAAGATTTTGTTTGATAAGCGGTCGATACCCCGGGTAGCGCTGAGGTCGCGTGGGGTAGGTCGGGTGGGCCAATTAGGCCGCAGGATTCGCAGCGTGGCTCGCAAGCTCCCTCGCAGGCGGCAGGATCAGCGGGCCGCGAAATTCGAACGCTCGCAGTATCTATTACGCTATGATACATCAGCACAAGCAAAAGTAGAAGGCAGCGGGTCGGAATGGCAATCCGTGAGATGCAGCAATGAAATAAACAGCGTGTTCTCGGAACCATGCAGCAGGATTGTTAGAACACCGCGCATCTCGGCGTAGGCCAGCTCGTCGATGGTTCGTTCCGCCGTTCAGCCCGTTCTGCTAGGCTAGCTCGTTGGTTGTCGTGCTCTCCTAGAAAGCGTCGGTGTTCCGCTATGGCCTCTCTATGCAGTCACCTACCCTTGCTCTCAGCGTGATCTTGAGGTGAGACTTTGCGTCTCGGTTCCTTTCTCCCTCTCTCGTTCGGACACAGCACAATGTCCTTGGCGAAAAGTCCCACAATGATCCTCAGGACGGTGAGGCGCCGAAATTGCATACAAAAAAAATAAAAAATAAAACGCTATTCTAAGCGGACGCATGCAAGCCCTGGAGGATCTTGGCGCTCATTTTTCAGCTCGTTTTCCCGGGCTCCCGCGAAACTCTTTTAACTTTTGTGACGGGGAAAGAGCGGCGCGAATACCACGTC
>NW_018021215.1:35394-61643 GCF_002006095.1 Pseudomyrmex gracilis
CACTGTCATAAAGGTAAATGAACAGCTGATAAGCAGAAGCTTGGCATGGGTGTCCGTAACAGTGCTGCCAACGTGACACAAACAACAGAATTCTAAACCGATAAGCCCGCGAAGTTTAAATTAAAAATTCCGGTTATTTTTTGATCATGGTAGTATATGCTAGAAAACAATCTATAAAAATAGAAATTTAAATTTTCCTTTGCGAAAACTGTTGAGAAGCGAGAAACTGTTTTCTCGAGAAACATATACGAGTTATGAAAGCCTAGAGAAGACTGAAAAGTGTGCTTATTTATTGCTCTAGCATAAACATACATAACATTGTATGTAGCAAAGCGTCGAATTCTTATCTTATTTTTCTCTTACATAATTACAGTTCAAGTATCGGCAGCAGAGCAGGGCGTTGAAGTCGTATTTTATCGCTTTAACATGTACAAGGTTTCACTATCAATATCATTACAAAATAAAACAAAAAAATTAAACCATATTCAGTATTCTAACTCGTAATCCATCTGTTATAACGTTTTTGAAGAGAAATTGAAATTTTTATAGTTTTACCTACTTATTTGTTTGAAAAATCTAAATAACGCATATATGCGTTTCTCGGTGTCTAGTAAAAGATCTGAATCACGCATACATGCTGTCCCAGGCGTCAAGGTGGTACCTAAGGACAGCTTAGGTGCCTCGCTTTCCTCGAACGGCCGCTTTGCGATTGTTAAGTCCTGGTCCATGGGTACGGTCGGGCTGTGGTGTGACGCAACAGTAAACGCGTCGTTTTCCATATCTTTCTTTACAGTAGACACGGAAGTCCCGCTGTGAAAGAGTCGAGCGAGTTTGTTTATATTCGTCGACAGGTCAACGGCGTACGCCGATCTTACTCTGTCTAGCGAACACTCACTCGTTGGTTCCTTTTTAGGTCTGAGACGCAAATCTCATTTACCAGGGACGGGACCTAGCGATTTTAACAAGAAAGTGAGAGTGGGTAGTACGGAGAGAAAGATAACAAAGAATAATTCTTTAGTTTGATTCCACACATTATAAAAATATATTTATTAAAATTATATTTATTAAAAAAATAGACAAATCGGAATCTTAGCAAATTACTAACATACAAGTGTGTTGAAACTAATACAATGACGGAGCGCATAATCGTTTCGTACAAAGTAATCTATAAGCTAGGGTGCAAGTGTGAGAGAGAGAGGGAATACGAGTTGTGTAGTGCAGCCAGCCTCTTTAACCCATGTTTACGCAACTTAGATCATCTTAGAAATGTATTTCCTTATGTCAGTTGATAAATTTGATTTTGTTTTATTTCTTAGGTTACGATAGATTTAATGATAGGGATGAATTTGAATATGTCATGGTTCTACGACTGATATTCGAAGATAAGCGAGCTTTGTTTGTTTCCGTGATTTAGGGAGAAAAAAGAAATAATTCGGACGCCACCCGAGACGGCCATACACCGCGAGGAGCCCTTCCAAAAAATTCGGCTGCCACCCGAGACGGCTACATACCGCGAGTAGCCCTTCCGATTAAACCGAATTTTTGAGTGTGTCTATGTATTTGTTTATTTTGACCGTTCTCCGAAAATCAGTCGCAAAGTCGAGAGGTAAGTACGCGAACATTGGAACCTCCGAATGAAAATAATTACAATTACTATTTGCTGCGGACCAGTGATGTTGATTAATAAAAGGTTCTAGACTGTTGCGGCCCAGTAGTTCACTCTGGGATCTTAGATTCTGCACTCACTGTCACTCACTCATTCGCTGTGGTACTTTTAAAATCTGCAGCTCTATCTTCCTCGGATCTCGAGAGTCCCGGCTTATATACAATTTTGAGTAAGCGAGGACTCTCCCAATCGGAAAACTCAGTCGAGCTTCGCCAGTTCCCATTTGTTAGTTAGTAGTCGGGTAAACTTCGTGAGATAGCCAATCGGCGACGATCTCTTGGCTTGGTCGGCTCGTCCGATTTTTCAGAGAAGGGAAAAGGGAGAGTGTTAGTTTTCGATCACGCCATCTAGACTCTTTGCTATTTGTTTATAATAAAATTGCTCGTGGCGCCGGAGTTTTAATTGCTCCGGCTGGTCTAATTTTTATGAGCGGTGTTCTTCCTGGCCCGGAGATATCCGAGTTTGTTTAGGATGTTTAAACAATAAGTTTCAAATTTTGGGTTATTACTAGGCGCGGTTTATCTTTTCGGGCGCCAGTGTGATTTCCGTTTGCTCTCTTATCGTCTGGAGTCCAAGTCTCCAAACGATAGGAGGTCTGCTCGAATTATTTTTTGCTTTTTATTATTTACTAAAAGGGAAATTTGTTATGCGCGTCGCGTTGGCGCGTCGCGTTGCAAGAAAAAGAGGCCCGTGGAGTCCCCAGGACGTAACACGATCACGGATATCGTTCTCCCTTTTGACGCAATCGGGAATTCGCACCCGAATTGTTTTGCTCCAACTTGATTTGTCTCGCACTTGTCAAAGTTCTTTGTCAAGTCGTGTATCGGTAACAGGAAGAAAAAGAATAACCAGCACACAACTGGAAAACTAAAAAAAAGCTTACATTAAGAACGCGCTTTAGCTGAGTATCAGCGCTCTCGTTTTGAAGTAGTTAACTGGCTTGTTGATGCTCAGTCAATCAGTCGCTCGATTGGATTGATCCGTAACGCGTGGCACCGCTCTCGGTATCTATCGACTCGCGCTTCGATCTCGCTCATTCGCTCTGCGCTTGAACAGATATATTTCCGAACTTATTGTGAAAAATGTGTCTATGCGTTTCTCGTGTATGTAACAGCGTTTGGCTTCTGAACAAGACTATTTTGTTTATTGTGTATGTTTTCTTGTTTGTGGTGTAAGCGTGTAAGCATATTTACCAAAAAAATAAATATAAAAGATGTGTATATATATAAATAAATACATAAATACTGATCTGTATATATAAATATTGTTTATACATTTTCTATTAATATTTTACAATCTTTCTATCCTTGGTAAATAATATATTAATAATATATTAATAATTATTATATTAATAATATAATTATTATATTAATTATATTAATACTATATTAATAATACAAATACGTAATATATAATATATATATTTTATTAGTAGTGTTACGTCCTGGACTCCACGGTCCCCTTCATTTTGCAACGTAAAATAATTATTAAGTCTAGCAGTAGTCTTAAGGGATAATTTCTGTAACAAATTTCTGGAAAGAGAAACGAGTACCAGCCGAGATAAGACAAACTCGCGCCGGACAACGCACTATAAACAATCGAGCCTAGAGCACCTGGATTAATAAACAAATCTTATCGACTCCTGAGAAAAAAGTTTTAACGGACAATAGTCCTTTGAATAAGCGTGGACACTTGCGATTCTCGACAAACCGCCACAGCTCTTGGAATTCTAAAAGGAAAGTCGTAAATCGAGAGGCTAGAGCTGCGACTCGCAGACATAAACAAGATAGAGCACGTACCGATAAGCGAGATCTAAACAAATGATAATCTTATTGATCCGGAGAATCGAGCGAAAGGGGAAAGGTCTTCGCCCCGGAGGTCAACAAACGAGAGGTCGAAATTTCGAAAAAGAACGATGGAGAAGGGGAAATCAACCAGCATCTATAAAAGCGTAGATTCACGATCCACGCTTGTTAATCGCTACGCAGTTTTCACCACAGTTCGATCTTTAATACCGTTGAGATTCGTCAGAGAACAGCTTTGCGCGGTAGAATCAGTGAGTAACAATCAATCGATCACTCCGTTAAATCGAGGAAAGTTCGCATCTTCTCAGTCGTCAAACCCCCTGAGGGCGCCACCGACTCCACTTCCGATCATCCGCAAGCAGCGCAAATCCAAGCAAAACAGCTACGATTACTCACCGAGCGACGTTGCTAATTACCAGCACCGCTATCACCCAAATATATCACCGAGTACATTGTAAGTCTCACTAATAAAGACACATACATATTTTGCATTTCGTCATGAGCAGCAGTCAGGATCATCAATTCTTACAACCAATTCTAATTCTCGATATACAACGTAACGTTACAATTCCGTGTAATGCAATAACGATTGTAAACATTTATCCGATCAATTATTCAATAATAGGTATCTACTCTTAATTGATTATCTCGATTTGCTACTCATAGTCAAATGAACAACGCCTTGTTAAAGAATCTTCCGAGCAATAGACCCTCTCATTTTACGATTTCTTGCGGAGACGGATCCGACCGACGACCCGTAACTAACTAGTATCAGTGTATTTTGATAAGAAATGATTTCTTGTAAACACGCTCCGGACTTCTCTATTAATCCAGCTCAATAATCTTGATCTTACTCCAGTTAAACATTCCGCCGATTGTAACGATTATAAAGAACTGCTATCGGTAAGATACATTATTGAACCCGAACCGTACGTGCCAATTTAACGGAAATTTATACGAAGCCTACTCATGTCTTTTTTTCGATTTGTATTATAATATCCGCAATTCTATTTGAATAAACGATTATGTTAATATTTTCATAACAAAATCCGGTTTTAAGTAATTTAACTTTTATATATATATGGATCTCGTCTAACTAACAATCTACTTGTAAATCACACTCATTATACACCCGTTCATTTCTCGTTAATTTGCGTGGTTCCGTCCTTGATAATTGAGACTTGCGTCTTAGACCTAAAAGGGAACCGACGAGTGAGAATACGTTAGACAGAGAAAAATCGGGTAACTCCGTTGGCCTGTCTGCGTTGCCGAGCTGTCTCGCTCGACTCGCGCATTCCTGACTTCCTTATCTGTGTCAGTGTGCCGGGATAGACTTCACGTTTGCTTGAATGTGTCAGTGCGTCTGTTGCGTACTACCACTAATGCCCGACCGTAACTATAGGCTCAGGAAATAATGTAACAGTAGAAATAATGTCTTTTTACACGATTACAAGGCTGCTTTCCAATATTCACTGGCAGTATTAAAAATTTATACTTCACGTCACGTGTGCTATAGATTTTCAATACTGGCAGTGAGAATATCGGAACGCAACCTAACATTGAAAAGCGTTATCTCACGGAATAAGCGCGTTACGTATGTTACCTCGTGCCGGTTTGATGGAAAGGAAACGGAACATACTATGTCTGCACTCTTCCACAAGCCGACAGCCAAGTGTGACGTCACGCACATGGACGCGGCTCTCGCTTGTGTGCGTACGAGAGCATCGAGGCGGTGAGCCCCCACCAGCTCCCACCGCTTCGATGCTCTCGATGCTGTCCGGCACGATCTAATATTTCTGCCCCACTCGCAAACTCCACCTTGCTCGCCGACATCCTTTCGTTCAACTCTTTCTTCTTCTCCCGAGCAATCAGATGATTCCAACATAGAAGTAATGTACAAACATCTCGGACTTCCTTTTTCACCCTCCTCTCAACCCTCGACGAAAAAGAAGAATCCGAGCTAATTGAAAGTGCCGACGCTTCTACTCTGGTGCTACTCTATTGACCACAGTACGATTTGACACAGCTAGATTCGACACACAATTATTAGACACAAAATTATTCGACATCGTACGATTCGACATCGATTTATTCGACACCAATTTATTCGACACCGTACGATTTGACATGATACGATTGGACATAGTACAATTTCCGATATCGTGTATTGTTTATAAGTAAATATCTTGTGGGAGGGGCTCTGTCCTTCCTCCTGCACCCTCTCCCAAAACTCTACTCTAACCTTGTCACCGACACCACAAGAGGAAGACGATAACAAAAAGTCACCGACACCACAGAATAGGGAAGGACTAGAGCCGCAATGGTGGCAAGAGTGGGCGATAGCCTAAGGTCGAATGGGCAGAAGTAATGTTAAGAAAAGCATACAGCGGCGCCTGCGCACCAAAGGACACGGGAAATGATAATAGAGACTATAACGTATAAAAATTATTTATTGTTACTTTATAACAAAACTCCCTGTTACAGTTATTCTGTAAACTTTCAGGCAATTAGAGAAGGAGTTTTAAGGCGCAGTTTAGGCTGTGTAATTGAAGTCTTGTTTTCCTTCCAGTGTTGTTTGTTTTATGTTTCGGAAGTTTAAAAACTAAGTGTGCAACCGATGCACAAACGCAGTATTATGTTTCTTTATGATTAGAATTAACGTACTTAGTGCAGTATTGAGTGGACATCGCGGGCTGCAAAGAAGACGAGATATACTTATCTTGTTCCTTGAAGGATTAAAGAAACTGGCGACCGTGGTATTTTCTGCAAAAAGGAATCGAACACGTAAGTGCCCGTTCATCTTGATTAGAAAGCCGGTCACAACCTGACCTAACTTGTGTTACAACTATCACTAGTTGTCACGATGCACAATGGTTGTCATTTGTATTGTGTCGAATAAATTGGTGTCGAATCGAGCGGTGTGGAATCGTACTATGGTCAAACGGAACACCAATCAACTCTGAAAACTACCTTGATAGGAAAAAAACATTTACAAAATTCTGTGACAAAATCTTGGGTAATTATTGAGTATAGGAGATTAAAGTCCTGATTTTGATATATATTGTAAAGGGCACTCTCTTGAGTAGCGTTCAAGAGGTTTTAGGCTGCGCTCATTTTTATTAAAAAAATATTAATCAAAAATATAAAGGCGTTGATAATGGCTGTTGAAGCAAACACGGATGCTGATGTGTATATGGTTGAATTAATTCAGCAACACATCAGCATCCGTGTTTGCTTCAACAGCCATTATCAACGCCTTTATATTTTTAAAAAATCTTAAAGCTGCTTACACACATTATTACTTATTAATCGAGAATGTTTGAAAAACGCGACTTTTATTTTTCTAAATAATATGTAGAATAATAAATCGGAATAAACATTTGCTCTCAGATATCAGTTCTTAGAAGACATTCAGAGCTACTGATACAATTATACACATTTATAAGTGGTTTTGTTGACTGTTACTCAATTTATGTTTCGAAGCGTGACATAGTTTATCTATCATTCTGAGCAAAGTTCGACATATGTACGAAATCGTGAAAGGCGAATAACTTTTCATATGATGTTCCATAAATTTCTGTATATGACGCATAATTATTTTCAATTAATATCAATTAATGACTACTTTTTTTATGGTCTTCTTGTTCGTGTTGTAAGCATGTAGGCAGAAGGGGCTGTACCCCCTACAGGAAAGGGGCTAAGCTCCTCTACCTGCATCCCCCTTGAGCTACGATGCCTCATTACTAAAACGTTTTCTTAATAACTTTTTAAACTTTTTAAACCTAGTTGGTATTTGGCTTCTCAAAAAAATCGCGTACGCAAAACATGATAAACTCAGGGGGGCGCAGCCCCCCTTGTGAGGGACGCAGCCTCCCCTGCCTATACGCTTACAACACGAACGAAATGTATGTGGGACCGAAAAATAAGAATTTATTCATGAAACTTCTTCTTTTTATAACTTTTTAACAAACAACGACTCCCGTCTAAAACCTTCACATTAGTACTCAGGACAATGACCTTGACAACATATGTACAAATTATTCAAATCGGAGGTGGCTCCCCTAATCTGCATAATTACCGAAATTACACCTCTAAATCGTTTTTGACGGTCATTTTTCTGATCATATTTTTCAACAGAGCTGCACAACTCAGGCAAGCCGACTAGCCAAGTAGTAACGCTGCGATATTTCTGTCATTCCCACCACTGACCGCGAGCCTACCACTCTACTACATACATACGTACAGAGGGGTGCACCATATCGGTCCGCTCCAAAAGAAGTTTTTCTTTGAAATTTCTCTTCTGGCTGCTTCTACTACCGCGCGCCGTACTCTTTTGATCTCCGCCAGCGGCCCGAGATTGAAGGAAAACGACGCGCGATAGTAGGGACAGCCGGAAGAGAAATTTCCGAGAATAAGTTCCCCTGGAGCGGAACGATATAGTGCACTCTTCTGTACGTACGCTCCGTTTCATACGTATGCAGTGTGTTTGTACCATTCTCCGGCGGCTGTCTCGCCAGCGCTTTAGGTGAGAGTGAAGGAAGCCTCTCTGCTACGAATGAAGGAAATAGAATAAACGTGATAGCCAAGCATGGCTACTGGGCCGCCAGTTATGCAGCCCTGTTTTTCAAGAATATTTTTTTAATACAAAATAAGCGCTGCCTAAAACCTCTTGAACACTACTCAGGAGAGTGCCTTTTACAACATATATTAAAATCAAGGTCATCGGACTTTAATCCCCTATACTCAATAAAAATCAAATCTTGTACTAAAATTGTAATTTGTAATTATACAGATATATTTTAAGAAATAGACGTAAAATCATTGATCTTTTATAAAATATTTGTAGTTGTTTGCAAAATTACTTTTTAAATACGATTTCCGCAAAAGAATAACGATATGGCGAATCATCTTAGCAGCATATTTGCAAAATTAATTTCAAAAAGAAATTGTTCAATAATTGATAAAAAAATTTCAGCTATGTGATGTTTAAAATATGTAGAAATATAATTGCGACATAAGAAGAATAACTTTATTGTGTCTTTGCTCGTATTTCGGCCGTTTTTCTCGCAATGCACGGCTCAAACGAATCAATTGTAGCCGATACAGATCGCCTGTAATGGAATTGCCAGGGTTCAGCAGCTCATAGTAAACAACACCCTTTTGGTCCCACCAGATACAGAGCATGATCTTCAAACCATGAATGTTCGGTTTTGGTGTTGAGGTCGATGGCAACGATTAACCGAGCTTAGCGTAGTATTTTTTCTTCTTGGGGTTGTCGTAGAATATCCACTTCTCATCTCCAGTCACAATCCGATGCAAAAAATCTTTTCTTTGTTGCCTTTGAATCAGCAACTCGCAAGTGAAAAATCGCCTTTCTACGTCTCTCGGTTTCAGTTCATAAGGCACCCAATTTCCTTGATTTTGAATCATTCCCATGGCTCTCAATCGTACGAAAAGGGCTTGTTGAGTTACTCCTAATGATTCTGCAAGCTCCTCTTGTGTTTGACTTTGATCTTCTTCGAGTAATGCCTCAAAGTCTTTGTCTTAGAATTGTTTTGGCTGTCTAGAGCGAGGCTTGTCTGTAACGCCGAAATCTCCATCTTTGAAACGTCGAAACCATTCCCTACATGATTTATCAGATGGAGCAGTGTCACCATAAACGTCGACAAGGATTCGATAGGCTTCAGCTGCACTTTTTTTTTACTTAAAGCAGAAAATAAAAACCTCCTGCAAATGCTGCTTGGTTAACACAAAATTCGACATTTCAAACACAATAAAAATCAAGGTTTTTGTATGAAACTCAAAGCGATATAAACTGAATAGTATTAGCAGATGTCTAACCTCTCTGGAACCGTCAAAATCAGCTGTCACTATGAACTATTCACAACAGCCGGAGCCATCTTTTGGAAACGGATCGAACTAAGTTGTATTCCTACTAATATCGGCGCGTGCTGTTGACTCGTCTGTGAGTGTAGGCACACTCGCTCGACTTTTGCGCAGCGGGACTTTAGTGCAATCTGTTGTGCAGAGACTTACGCAAAAACGTCGGTTCTCTGTTGCGCTCCACCATAACCCGACCGTGTCCATGGGCCAGAACGTAACAAGAGTAAATACAAAGAATTTTTCATTCTTCGAAGCATCGGTTTACAAGTCTTTACTGTCTTTGCTGCCTTCTTAACGTTCTTATTGTTTTTTTAAAAAAAAAAAACGTTGCAATGGCAGTTGAAGCAGACACGGTTGTTGTTGTGTAAAGGTGTAAAATGTGTTTATTTGAGAAGCATGGGTGAGTGTACAAGTGTATAAACGTTTCGATCTTCACTGTAGGTCTTTATCAATGTAATTATAATTAAAAAAAAATATATAAATGTGATGGTTGAAAATGATATATAAATAAAAAGATTTATAGTGTAGTAAAATTAGGAGTTGACTTTTTGGAATCGTCGTTTACAGGGAAAACTTTGTGCCAATCTCTTCTCTAATGTGTCAATAATATGTGATAAAAAGTCCGCATCCTAAAACGTGACGCTCGGATTTTTATTTAACAAAATATGTATAAAATTACGGTTTTTTGCAAATAATTTTTGAAATTTGATATTAATCGAAAAACTGCTCGGCCAATCAAAAGAAAAGAAAATTTTACATAAATAATGTGTAAGAAGTTTTTTTGTACGATCAAATCTCTTAGAGATATGCATTTGTTAAGTGAGGTCCAATTGATGGCTGCATAGCACGTGCGTAGACCGTACTTTGTGCCAAAAGTAGCGCGTGCTCTGTACAAAAACTGCTGTAACTTTTAATTGGTGAAAGGAAATATAAAAAATTAAAATGCATATTGAAGAAAAACACTTTACTTGTTCGATCCATATATTTAAATGTCCTACAACATATTTTAACAATTATTATAAACTTAGAAAATTTATTAATTAGTAGATTATCCTTTATTTCAATAAATTAGCTGTAAATTGTTGAAAAAAAACAATTGCAAGAAAAAAAAACAATTGAAATTGTGGATTGATTCTCTGAAATGGTCATTTCTCTAGGTGCTTATCTCTAATAGATTTGATCGTACAAAAAAACTTCTTACACATTATTTATGTAAAATTTTCTTTTCTTTTGATTGGCCGAGCAGTTTTTCGATTAATATCAAATTTCAAAAATTATTTGCAAAAAACCGTAATTTTATACATATTTTGTTAAATAAAAATCCGAGCGTCACGTTTTAGGATGCGGACTTTTTACCACATATTATTGACACATTAGAGAAGAGATTGGCACAAAGTTTTTCCTGTAAGCGACGATTCCGAATATAAGCCCTTTTTTGGTCTAATTTTACTGCACTATTATATGAAAAAGGCAAATAAACTTACAAGAATAAACAATAGTAGTGGTCTTTATATATTAAAATGTGTAACGTACAGACGGCGTCAAAACTTTGCGGAGTAAGCGCGGGGATCGGAGGGCAAGCGGAACGGTTGCTCGTAGCGTCAGTGAGCGCTGTACGAACTAATTAGTAGCAATCGGTTGTTCGCAACTATGTCGTGTCGATAATGTAACTACTCTTTCTTTCAATTTTCTTCTCAAAACGAAAAACTATTGGCCATTTACTAAATATCTAACGTTAGCAAATATAAACATGTATATGTATAAAAATACTTGTACTTTTATAGTACGACGCTGATAGGCTTATTTATGATATTCGAAGATACGTATGTAAAAGTTTTGATATTCGAATATACGTATGTGAAATATACTATAAGAAATAATTGTATAATAGCTGTAAAATAGCTAGTATGCACACGTAAGACATTGTCTGTCTGTAGATTGATTTTTGGTGCAGCCGCGCCAAGGGTTTTTGCATTAAATATTTTTATTTTTAAAACACTTTTTCTTTTTCTTTTTTTTGGTTTTTACGAAAAATTAAGTTTTGGTGAGTCTACTTGTTAGTTTTAACAAATCGTTTTGTTAATGTAACAAAAATTTAATAGGTCGGAAAATTCTTTCTCTCGAAATTTTTTCCTTGATGAAAACTTATCAAAGTACATAGTTGTGCACTTAGAGTAAGATAATAATATAAAAAAAGTAACGTACAATATTTACTTGGTGCTACTTTGTGATATCACTTTTTTTGTAAAACAAGTTTTTAGATAGATAAATACAATACGTGTTATGCGTGTACTTGGCGCCTGTTCTTACCTTTTTTTTGAAAAGATAAGTTTTTTGAGTATAACACACTTTATTTATTATTTTATTTGTTGGGAAATCAAATATAGTGAGGTGATGGTCGTATTAGGAAATTTGTGAAGAAAGATGTAATTAGTTTAAGGTCGCGTACGTGGAAATTAGGAAGTTAAAACATAAGATAGTCACGTATGTTCGATTGTGACACAGTTAAGTGTGTTGTAAAGAGAGAGTATTGCTTGATCAGCAAAGACGGCAGATCCGTCTCCGAGAGCTGATCAGGCAAAGATGAGCGAGTTGCGCGGTCAACTCGTGCAACATTGTTTAGAGTAAGACAAGGTGATGCTCTCAATTCGGTGATATAAAAAGTGATGTGACAGAGTTGAGAGCAGAAGTTCGAGAACTACCGCCGAGTCGTCGTACTAGTTGTAAGAAGCTAAGCTGTAAATCGTCAAATACAGTTAATTTAACTATTGAACTAAGGCGGAGTTACTTCTCTCCGAATCCAAACGGAAAATCCTGTAAAAAGAATCCNGTACCGTCGTAGCGGTACAACATGTTTATTAAATTTTTTTATTTTTTTAAATTATTTTTTCTAAGTAAAGAATATAAACATTTGTATTTTTTGTAAATTAATAATAATAATGTACAAAAGTAACGTACAAAATTTACTTGATGCTTCTTTGTAATATCACTTCTTTTGTAAAACATGGTTTTAGAAAAAGAATGTTTTGTAGTATACATTATTATATTTTTATAGTAAACTAAAACATTTAACGTATACATAAATTTACTTGATTATATATACGTGCATGTGAGATAGATGCACTATTTTTTCATTTTTTCTTTTCCCATTCTTAATCTTTTCTATTATTTCTTTATTTTGTTTTTGTTTCTTCTTAACACATTTATTTATTTATTTTAGTAAATATGCATAAAAACGGAGCACCCTCGGAGATCATTGTCTTTGACATATGTTGTCAAGGACACCTCCCTGAACAACAATCTGAAGGTTTTAGTCGTCGCTCGTTGTTCGTTAAAAAATTATAAACAAAAGAAATATCATAAATAAAGTCTTATTTTCCGACACTGTGTACGTTTTGTTTGTGTTGTAAGCGTGTAGGCAGGGGGGCGCTTCGCTTCCCCCTGCTGCGCCCCCACGCAGAGGGAGGGGCTTCGCCCCCTCCCCCTGCTCCTCCTTTACGAAAAAATGAAGGCATATAACAACATTAATACGCACGGTTACACCTACTATACAGTAAATCACAAACAAAATTTCGTATATCCTCATAATAATTGTCATACGCAAACATCAAAAGAATTTGGCGAGATATGCAAAGCAATATTCCACGTTTCAGGACATCGATAGAACATTAATTTAATTCTTCACTTGACACTTAATTGAATTCTTCATTTTTTTGTGAGGGGGAGCAGGGGGAGGGGCGAAGCCCCCTCTGACAACATATGTCAAGGACAATGACCTCCGAGGGTGCTCCGTTTTTATGTATATTTACCGTTATTTTTTCCAAGTTATAACTATATTTGTGTGTGTGATAGAAAGAAGAGAGAGAGAGAGAGAGTAAGAGAAATTAAGAGAAAATATATTAACTGCATATATGTATAGTTTAATTTATTGTACATTTTGTATTCATTCACATCAAAATATACATTTTCAATACAACTGTCACTCTGGCAGCTACGTGACTACGTTGCGCGTGATATTATTGTGCCTTTTGATTTTCTCTTTCTTTCTCTAACTTACAGTTCTCGTTTTTTTTCTCTTGATTTCTCTTGACTAAAAATTATTGTGCTCGCATTGCTATCTGATGTCGAAACCTATGAAGTTGCACAAATGTACTATATATATTTGATCCGACGAAAAATGTTTATATGTAAATTTCAACAAATTCAGACTTTATCATAAAATATCTTCGAATAGAAGACACAGAAAAAAAACACATATATACTTTATTGTCAATTTTTTCAACCCGCGTGAAGAATCGCGTGAGACCAAAAAGAAGTCGATCGGTTAAGTAATTATTGATAAGTTATTTTTATTTTCACAAATGTCAAAAAATACTCAATTTTCGCGTAATAGAGGCACGGAGTGCTCGGAACGTTCGCGCGCGACTTCATTGCGCGTGAACTTGGCGCGAGGCACTACCGTGCCTCTTGATATGTGTGTGATAAATGAAATTATACTGTTTCCGGTATATGGGAAGAACGTATATTGTAAAAGTCTCGTTTAGAAAATTATATACTATTATATATAGCCACTAAATAAACACAATTTATATTAGATTATTATTATATTATATTATATTTATATAGTTTGTGTATATGATTATATATATACAAATAGAACCACTTTAAAAAAAGAATAGAGCAAACAGTGCATAAGTAAGAAGAAAAAGATTATAACAAATAGATATATGTCAAGTTGAATAAGCTTATGTCAAAGTTAATGTATTATATGTATATAAGTATTTTTATATATTATCAAATTGTTTTATTACGATATTGTTTTTATATGAATAACTTCTATTAATTTTGACAAGCTTATTCAACTTTCGGCATATATCTATTTGTTATAATCTTTTTCTTTTTACTTATGCACTGTTTTCCCTATTCATTTGTTAATGTGATTCTATTTTTACATATATATAATCCGTATACACAAAATATATAGATATAATATAATATAATAATAATCTAATATAAATTGTGTATTTATTTAGTGGCTATATATAATAGTATATAATTTTTTAAACGAGACTTTTACAATATACGCTCCTCCCATATATCGGAAACATTATAATTTCACTTATTACACACATATATACATATACATATTATTTGTTAACGGTAAATATTTAGTAAATTGCCAATAATTTTACGTTTTGAGAAGAAAATTGAAAGAAAGAGTAGTTACATTATCGACACGACATAGTTGCGGACAACCAATTGCTACTATTTAGTTCGTACGGCGCTCATTGACGCTACAAGCAACTGCCCCGCTTGCCCTCCGATCCTCGCGCCTTTTCCGCGAATTTTTGACGCCGTCTGTACATGTTTGAATTGACAGGCCACATCCTCTCAGAAACAAAGAAGCAACTGGGAGAAACGAACTGTGAGCGCTACGTTAATGGCAAATCAAAACCTAAAGTCACGTGCTCGTAATGCAAAGCTAATCGGCTGTATTATCTACAAATGGTAAATATGATTTATCTAAGTTTTCTGTCTCATTATGTAAATTAAGTCCGGGACTCTGATTCTTAATATATAGAGTTTCCGAGATTAAACGCTTATAGTAAGATCTTTTATTGTCTAATCTCAATCAAAATTGTGCGAGTAATTAATTCTGTGATCAGGTGTCACAGAACACATTTTACACCTTTACACAACAACAACCGTGTCTGCTTCAACTGCCATTGCAACGTTTCTTTTCTTTTTTGAATATATTTGAAGCAACACATCTTTTTTAAGTTCCTATTTTTGTTTGTACCAATAAATGTCTAATTAGAAAATTTAAGGAAAACCTTACACATGTATATTGCATTCTATAATTGTTGTGATATTACAATGTAGTCTTTCTGAGACGAAATCTATCGTTGCCACAATAAGTAATGTTACAATTACAGTTTAAAGTATATCTGCAATGTTGCAACTTTGTAAGTAAATATTTTTTGCAATCTTTTTATCTTATATAGATGTGTTTGCAGACACATTAGTGTTTAGAGAAACACTTTTTCCTATTGTTTTTCTACAATTATAGCAACCTGCACTGTATCTTTTTTTGTATTAGGGAAACATGATATGATCTTGACAGCAATTTTGGAGTTTGTGGAAGTTTGTTTGACAGGCCACAACACACCTCAGGCTCGGATGCTTTTAAACGATGCAGAAGCTTTGGTTCAAGAAGTAAGAGAAACAAAGAACGTACAAGTAACCTACAGCTGAATTTCCTGTCTCTGAGTTGTGGAAAGCTTCTCTTTCTCAAATAATTTGATTTTTCTATTCTTTTAATTTTTCACAAGAGTAGTAAAACTTAACTTCCGTTTAACATGTCGCAAAGACAAAAAAATGCACAGGACATAACGCTATAATGTCACGTAAAAAATAACTATAGACAAATACTAACTAGAAAAACTTAAGTTAAGTGCTAGTAAAAAAGTAACTTATAGGTAGTATTTTTTGTAACTAGTCAGAAAAAAAGAGAGAGAGAGTACTAACTTATAGTTAAGTGCTAACATTAACTAGAAAACTTCAAGTTAAGTGCTAGTCAGGAAAAGTACTAACTTATAGTTAACCAAAGTACTAACTTATAGTTAGTACTTTTTTTGACTATCACTTAACTTTAATTTTTCTAATTAGTGTTAGCACTTAACTATAAGTTAGTACTTTTCCTGACTAGTTACAAAATGTACTAACGATAAGTTAGTACTTTTGGTGTGATTATCCTTGTTGGAAGTCTGTGTTCACCGACGTGATTACGCTATGGTGGCGGCACTGTCGTGCTTCCTGTGGCGCGCTGTGCATCGACGGTTGTTCCCCTTGCCCGTGCTCTTCCGGTCTTTTTCGCGCTTTTGGTGTCTTTTTTTACTATTTACTTTTTCGATTTACACTGTTTGTGCTTTTGTATAATCACACATATATAAATATATATTCTTATTATTCCTATACGTCTATTTCATGGTGTCGGTAACCTATTTTTCAAACAACCTTCTTATAATTGAGATAAAAATTTTATGAAAAAAAAGATATTAGAAATTGTAAGCCGTCTACAGCTGCAAGAAACAAATATTATATTTGCTTTACATTTATTAGTTTGTTTACATTTACTGTTTCAACATATTAGGTGTTGGAATTAATTCGTAGCGTTTTACAAAAGATGGCGTAGGTAGTACAGTACTTCTAGAGTTCCTGTAGTATGAGTCTGGACACAGTTGTCTTCAATCTTATTGGTTGTGACAAAATATGGCGAAACCAATAAGATATCTTAAATTTATACTTTGCGCGCGGTATTATTCAATATAAGGATTGAGCAGAATAGAAAAATTATTAGGAATAGAAATTAAAAACACAGATTAAATCTAATGCACAATGCAAAACAATAAAATATAACATATAAATGTATATAAATATAGGCTGTATATTATGCAACCATGACATACTTCCTGTATTTATATGTTATATTTTATTTTTTGTCATTGTATAGTACATTTAACTTTTATTTCTAATTCTTATTCTTAATATTTTTTCTATTGTGCTCAAGCTATAAGAATAAAATATATAAGACAATATAAGAAGATAAATTTGTTATTACATTTTATTTTACATATAAAAATACAGTGAAATACAAGTATATGCACACAATAAACACAAAAATACAAATATTAGTAATAGTAAAATAATATTTAATAAAAATAAAAATATTATTTAAAATATTATTTAACATTACTTTTTTACTTATTTTATAATAGCATATCGTGCCATAGTTTAATATTATAAATTTTATTTTTTAATCTACCTTTCTTACAATCAATTTTTATTCAAAGTGAAATGTACTTACATGTATTTTCTGTCTTTGCGATGCTTACTTGTAACGTGACTCGATTGTTTCTTGATCGTTTCCGACGCCATGTTTTGTCAAATTCCTAACTGTGTCCAGACTCATACTATAGGGACTCTAAGTATTTCGTTGTTACCTACAGTAATGTAATCATCGTGAAACAGCTGTCATTGAACGTCATTTGCTTTACATAACCTTTTTTTGAATCGTAAATAACAACACTTTATAATTTATTGAATATGTCAAAATTTGTGTCGAATAAAGTGTTTTTGCGGGGAGTTTTACTTCATTACTTTAATATGAACAAAAGTGCTGCTGAAGCTCATCGTATTTTAGTGGGAGTGTATAGTGAACATGCTCTAGCTGATAAGCAAATGTGTCGGAAGTGGTTTGCACATTTTAAAGCTGGTGATTTTGACAAGGAGCGACCTGGCCAGCCAGAAAAATTTGAAGATAATGATTTGGAGGCATTGCTCAATAAAGACTCATGTCAAACACTTTAAGAATTGTCTATATCATTGGGAGTTGACTTATCAACGGTAGGAAAACGTCTTAAAAGTTTTGCAAAACGGCCGGAATACTCCAAAAGATACGACAAAGTCATTTTGCTGCACGACAATGCTTGTCCGCATGTTGCAAAACCGGTACAAACATACCTAGAAACATTTAATTAAATGAGAAGTCCTATCCCACCCGCCGTATTCTCCAGATGTTGCTCCTTCTGATTACCATTTGTTTCGTTCGATGGCTCATAACCTGTCTGAGCAGAAATTTACTTCTTACGAAGATTGTCAAAAATGGGTCGATTCGTGGATTGCATCTAAAGACGAAGCGTTCTTTCGACACGGTATTTGTTTCCTGCCCGAAAGATGGTCAAAAGTAGTAGAAAGCGATAGGCAATACTTTAATTAATGTATTTTTTTATTTTCATTTAAAATAAATAAATTTTTTTTATTATAAAAACGCTACGAATTAATTCCAATTCCTAATATTTCTGTGCAACATATTTGTATTCAAATATCTGTGTTACGTCTTGAACTTTCTTTCTATTTGCAATAAAAAAATAAAATATAAACAGATTCTTAAGACAAGTTAGAATACTAAAAAATAATTTAAATACTGAATTCTTAAATAAATACAAAAGTGATCAAGTTAAAATAAAGAGATCTGAATCACGTAATAAAAAAAAACTAACAAGGTAATATCGCAAAGTGTCACAATCTGATTTTAATGAAACTTTGTGTACATTTAGTTTACATGAATATATGCATTTTACAAATATTAGTTGATGCTACAAAACGATTTTAAGAGGTCAAGTTATCACATATCAACCGATTTTTAAGTTTTTTCATGTTATTTCAGAAAAGAAAAAGATATTAAAAAATGTTTTATACAAAAGTTTTATAATAAACTTATCTCTATTTATTTATGTTAATACTATTTAAAAAAAAAGAATTATTTAAACAAATTTCCAAATTTTTTTTAATATGTACAATAATGATTTTATAAAAGTATTAATGACGTGGATATATACAAGTAATTTTTTTTATAAAACTTTTGTATACACAATTTTTTGATATCTCGAATAATTTTTGAGATATCAGCACAAACCAAAACATTAAAAAATTAATTCTAAAAATTTCAACACATTCTTTTAACTAATTTTTTCCATATGAATGACACTATATATATAAAAATGAAGATAATTGATTCGTAAAATTATTTGTATATTTACATATCGACCAATATTTACATTATTATTTAATTATAGTTTGTTCTTTCTTTCCGTTGTAAGACATTTACAAAGCGGTATCATTTTCATTTATTCTTAG
Organism: Pseudomyrmex gracilis; assembly: GCF_002006095.1. NCBI lineage: Eukaryota > Metazoa > Arthropoda > Insecta > Hymenoptera > Formicidae > Pseudomyrmex > Pseudomyrmex gracilis. The sequence goes on from NW_018021215.1 coordinate 54,448, forward strand.
GCGCGGTATCATTTTTTTTGTATAGAAGTATTTAAATCTATATAATTATATATAACTATTACTATTCACATAATTTTTATAAATAAAGGAAAATGTATGTGTTTGATTGATATTATGAATTAAAACATGATAGAGTGGTAGCTCATTTGTATATCAAATTTGATGTACGTGTTTGATTGATATTATTAATTAACTCTCAATGGACGGCGTGTTTTTCGGCACCTTAATTTGCCGGATATGGGTCGTTTTCGTCTTGAGCTTTTTAAAAATATTTAATATTTCTAAAAAAATCTCTGAAACACACAATGTGTGTATATACTCTCTAAACTGTCTATTTTAAGACACCATCATTAAATTTAGTGAAAAAAAGGTTTAATTCATAATTTTTAGCAAATATTACAACAAGAAACTTACTTTTTTCAGAAAGTAATTTTGCTCCAGACGAAAACGATCCATGTCCGTCCGTTGAGGGTTAAAAAATCGTTAAAAGAGATTTTATAGAAGATATGTACGTGCTTTATTGATATTATTAATTAAAATAACAGCGATTATTTGTACATCATTTATGATGTACGTGCTTTATTAATTAATATTATTAATTAAGGTGACAGAGGAATATCATGTTTATATATTTATATCAAAATATCACGTCAGTCAATGATAATATACAATGCTTATAAACGTGATACGTGTTTGATATGAAAAAATGATATTACTCTCTCAGGTATATAAGAGACAAAAAACTTGCAATAATTTTAGTTTGACAAGATATAACCTGTAAGAATAATTAAACAATTACTTCAAGTTTAAAAAATCATCAAAATGTTACAAGTGAATCCTGCAAATGTTCTAAATATATTACTTTTTTTTTTCAATTGTCAAATATTTCGAAAACACCTGTTACGTCCTGGACTCCACGGTTCCCTTCATTTTGCAACGTAAAATAATTATTAAGTTTAGCAGTAGTCTTAAGGAATAATTTTCATAACGAATTCCTGGAGAGAGAAACGAGACCCAGCCGAGATAAAACAAACAGGTCCAAACCGGAAGAAAGTCGTAAATCGAGAGGCTAGAGCCGCGAACATAGCGTAGACATAAACAAGATAAGGCACGTACAGATAACTAAGATTTAAACAAACGATAACCCTACCGATTCAGGAAATCGATCTCGGAGAGGGGTCTCGCTTCCGAGAATTAGCGAATGAGAAATCGAGAATCGAGGAAAGACAATGAGGAAGGAAAAACCAGGGCGCGTATATAAAAGGGCCTGGACCTTAGATCGGTGTGCATTATTCATTAGCAATCATTAAGATCGAGGTCTCATTAGTTTCTCGTAGATTCGTTCTGAAGATAGTCAGCTCGATTTTAACTTAGTTTTTCAACAGTAGTTTTAAGCCTAGTTCCAAATCAAAGTTAATATATTAGAGTCAATGATCATCAATCAATCGATCGATCTTCTTATTCTGCGGATCTCCGAGCCGGACCGCCACTTCTCTTCCGATCTTCTGTGAACTTCGCGAAACCAGAAACGGAACAATAATCACAACGAACCACGCTGACGAAACCAGCATCCACTCATTCCATCCTACCGAAGTAGATCGCCGAGTACATTGTAAGTCTCAGTATTACCGACACAAACACTCGTACATTTTACATTTCATCAATGAGCGGCAATCAAGATCATCAATTGTTGCAACCAATTCTAATTCTCGATATTCAATGTAACGTAACAATCACGAGTCTAGTAATATGGATCGTAAATATTTATCCAATCAATAACCCAATAATAGTGATCTACTCTTAATTGATTATCTCGACTTGCTACTCATAGTCAAATGAACAGCGCCTATGTTAGAATAGAATTTTCCAAACAATAGACCCTTCTCATTTTACGATCTCTTGCGAAGACGGATCCGACCGACGATCCGTAGCTACCTAGTGTCAGTGTATTTTGACAAGAAATGATTTCTTGTAAACACGCTTCGGACTCAAGATTATCTATTAATCTTAATCCAGCTCAATAATCTCGATCTCACTCCAGTTAAACATTCCGCCGATTGTAACGATTATAAAGAACTGCTATCGGAAAGATACATTATCGAACCCAAACCGTCTGTACGTGTCAATTTAACGCAAGTTTATACAAAGCTTACTCATGTCTTTTCTTCGATTTTTATTATAATATTAACAATTCTATTTGAATAAACGATTATGTTAATATTTTCAAAACTAAATCCGGCTTAATTAATTTAACTCTTATGGACCTCGTCTAACTAAGAATCTACTAGTAAATCACACTCATTAAACCATTCGTTTGTTCCTCGTTAATTCGCGTGGTTCCGTCCTTGGTAATTGAGACTTGCGTCTTAAACCTAAAAAGGAACCGACGAGCAGTGTTCACAGTTTTAGCTTCCTTACAGCATGCTTAAGCGGTGGAAGGGATGCGCACAACAGCAGCGAGTTTATGCAGGTAGAATTTGCTGCTGTTGTGCGCATCCCTTCCACCGCTTTAGCATGCTGTAAGGAAGCCAAAACTGTGAACACTGCCGACGAGTGAAAACAGGTAGCGGCATTCTGAGAGTTTTCGCGGGATTGACGTATCAGCGTAGTCACGGTATCGGAAGCTTTCTCGGCGGATTGTTCAGAAAAGTGCTTCCTTACCTGGCGGTTCGCGCGCGATCGGAAAAAAAGCTCTACGCGCCGGTGTGAGAATAATAGATGATGTGGGAAATAACAATATTTTGCTAAAAGAAGCAGTTAACAGTCGTTTTCAGGAATCACGTGACAATTTCAAAAAACAACCAAAGAAAAAATAACTAGCTTAATGCGAGGTTNGGGATATCTTTTACAAAGAAACACCCGGGCCAGTTTGACTTAGGTAAGCTCCCCGTGTACAGTCGGCGTCAATGAATCGTTTTGTAGCCCCGGAAGCTAGGGGTAAGAGAGAAGATATTCTCTAGGAGTAAGTACTGCCAACAAGCGCCGCACTAACTAACTGTAGCAGATTTCGGTAAATTGACCAATTACAGTATTTACTGCTAGAGAATACCTCTTACCCCTAGCTTCCCGCGTCCACGAAACGAATCATTGACGCCGACTGTACTTTGCAATCAAGCGCCGTCGTCGTCACTNCTGTGCTAGTAGTACCAGCAAGAAATCGGCTTCTGTTGCTACGCGGAGAAAAAAGAAAACTCAAGCAATTAAAACTCAACGAGCAAAGTGATTCAGAAGAAAAAGAAGAAAAAGCACGCGACAAAGACTAGTGTGAGCAAACGTCGCGTGAGCAAGAAACGAACAGTGAGCGATATATTCTCGTAGAAGAACCAAAATCTTTTCTCCATACTCACTCGTGTGAGTGTTTCAAAAGCAAACTCGATCTTTTTACTCTACCGCTCACTCAAACCAGTATTAAGAATTCGCAATGAATTTATTACAAACCTTTGTCGACTCTTGCGAACGACGTCCCCATAGAGTTTGTCGTGCCGGAACATGGAAAAGATTACAAAGATCTTGCGCATACTCTTCTCAGAATTTGCGTGATACCGCAAACTCTTGTCGAAGCAGCGGTTACTCTGCCTACTCCGGCTACAACTTCTAACGGCACTGCCGTTGCAGAACATAAAGTAGGGCCTGTAAATAACTTTTTACATTCCATGTTCAATCAAATCGTAACTTCAATCAAAACCTTGTGTCGCCACCAAATAATCCTGACGCGTATCGAGCCTATTTCGAGACATTGTTGAATTATTCTTCAGAAACAAGATCTTCTCATCTCACCACCTGTTTATGAGATAGCAATCCTCCGGGGCGGTTGAATATGGGGTTTGATGCTCCAACTGAGAACCCCGCTCTCGTGAGACGTATGCAATATTTCAAAAATAACCGTGCGGTGGATCTTATAGAATATCTACATTGCGATTTTCAATCAGAACAAATTCTTGATTAATGGCGTGGAAATGCGCCTAAGACTCATCCGATCGAAGGATTCTTTCTGTCTCATGGAACTTACGCCATAGACAAAAGTTCGTATTGTAGACGCTACCTTGATCATGAAGAGAGCAAAACTAAGCGTTGGAGTGTTATTAGCTCACGCTAAAATGCTGAGCAAAACCACTGCAAATTATCTTTTCACGAGAGTTGAAGTTTAATCGTTTACGATCTACAGAGAAGTGGTGAGAGAATCGATTGACAATGCTATATTCGGTCACTTGCCAAAGCGGGTGATAATCGGTTTTGTCGAAAATAAGGCGTTTTACGGTGATAGTAAACTTAATCCGTCTAAGTTTAAAAACTTTAATATAAATTTCCTGTCACTTTACGTCGATGGAATGTAAGTCATCCCTACTAGACCGTTACAACCTTCTTTTTCAAGGGATTCTTCTCTCTACATCAAGGCTTTTCATACTCTTTTTTCAGGAACGGGTATTCATTTTCTAAACGAAGGCACTGCTATAAGCAGAGATGCTTATGCTCGCTGATATACACTCTTCGCTTTTGATCTTACTCCCGATTTATTGGTCAATTGCGTCGAACATTGGAATCTCGTGAAGCACGGTAGTTTGCGAATTGAAGCACGGTTCGAAAAAGCTTTTGAAACGACTATTACCTGTCTTGTTTATGCGGAATTCGACAATGTTTTGGAAATTGATTCTTCGCGCCAAATTATTGCAGAGTAGAACGGATAATTATATTCCCGCTCTGCACATGCGTAAAACCAAGATATTTTTCCTCACTTTATTTTTTACACTCTTATTTTCTATTACTACGTCTTTTGTCGCAAGCGTTTTGTGAAATTTCAGTTTCGTTCTAGTCTAGTCGATATTTTCGCTTCGTTTTTGCAATGTCCGAGTATAAAGGTGCTGTGATCATAGAAATGCAACGTTTCGCGGTGTCGTGTATGAATTTATTCCAAAAGAAGTGACGTATGTCGCTGTAGACCGTCCGATTTTCGGAAATTAGATCTTGATGCCTCTGTTCTCGTTCCGAATTACCGAATTACCGCAACAGTCAAAACGATGCAACGATTGGCTTACACGAATTTATCACGGTATTGAATGGTTTGAAACCAATCTTAAATATCTCACGAGACATTTTCGAGAAGTCACCACAAATACACTCCCGTCATCTACACCAGAGGCAAAGAAAAAATGGATTTTTTAGAAAAGCTTCTGTCTAAAAACATATTTAATCAGGAAGCTTTCTCTCCGTCGTTCAAATCCATTTCAAAAACCAAAGAGAACATATCATAGTGTTCGTATCACGGAGTTCACTCATCTGACATTAGTTGTGCTCTACGTAACGCTTTTCGGTTAAAACGCTGGTTAAACTTAAACAGCGTTATACTTGAAGAAGAAGCACAACTCGATAGTGGCTTCGTCAGCGATGAGATCAGCATGATACAATCTGCAGCTTCATCTACCGACATTAAAACGAAAAAGGAGGAGAAAGAACAATTAACAGAAGAAGATACGCGCAGTGAAGTCGATTGCTCGCCGAAAACCTCCAGCCTAAACAACGTCGCTGTACAAACAGACGTACAAGAGAAATACACGCAATTCATTCCGCATTCTCGCGACTACCTGTATCGAAATAATAAATACGAAAAACATATTGCAAGTCTTGCGACAACTGCAAATATCTGGACACATGGGAGTTTATCCAGCCGACAAATTGCTAAAGGTGTGAACGAAGTGGACAGCAATCGTCGCTAACACAGACAATCACAATCAATCAGGAACCCACTGCCTTCTTCTTTAATGGAAATAGACACGCCACTTATTTCGACAGCTCTAAAATACCATTGTCAGATTCCCGCTTCTTTCTGTGACTTCAAAGAAACTCCGCAACACACACATGGAACACGACTCAAATTCAAGGATATTTCTTGCAAACGTGCGGGCATTATTGCTGCGTGTTACTCTATTTTATGGCTCACGGGTATAGCCTTTCCCAATTTTTACAACTGTTTTCCGGAAATTTCGACGCCAACGACAAATTAATTGTATGTTTATTTCGTAAAATAATCTCTACAAAATCCATCAATATACAAACCCGCTTTCCTGAACGCTATATTCAATACCATACTTGTAAAACAAAAAAATTAATCAACTGTAATCTTGTATTTTCTTTTATATATTCACAATATATCTATGTTTATATCAAATAAGTGTACTATGTTGTTTTCTGTTCTTTCTGTTTACTCTTTTCAAGAAACCTGTTCCTAAACTCCTCACCCGTTAATGAACAGTTTTATAAACATTTTATTGCAAACTCTCGTAGAATTTTCTCCAAGTTTCTCGCACAAACACACTTTCTATTATTTTTTCACGTCGCAACGGTCTTGCCGGCCTGCACGAGCTTGTTCGCGCACGTTTGCAGGAGAAAGCGGATAAGAAAACATCTTTGACGAAAGTCAAGAATCATATATTCATTTTTTATCTTCAAAAAAAACTTATATTCTCTTCTGTACATCGGCACGCTCTTGTTAACTTGCACAAACAAGTTCGCGCAGATGAAAATTGTTCAGAAAAAAAAACCTGTAACTGCTGTCTAGAAACATACATTTATTTTTTATATTACAACAGAACCCACGCAACTCTAACTTTCTAGTCACAGATATTTACGTCGCCTACTTATATTTCGATTAGACGCTTTCCACCTCTGCTCCACGCTCATTGAGAGCTATATTATACCAGACTCTTATTAGTTCTTCCTTGTAGGCCTTAGTATTCCCATCAACTACCCCTGGACCTGGCTCATTGGGAACTATATTGTACTAGACGCTGATTGATCCTTCTCGGGACCGACGCCAGCTTGCTCTTATACATGTTTGAACGTACGAGGCAATAACATCGAATCGGCACCACCAGCATTACCAGGTACGCTTTAAGACGGATTTTTCAATAAACATCTCTACTCTTTTAATAAAAAATTATACCCTTCTACTCGAACATTCTCGAACTGTTTTCCTTCTTCTTTCACAAATTCCTCAAAAAAACTTTAAATACACGTTTTTAAAATTTTATAAAACATTTATAAAAATTTTATAAGGTCATAAATCATGTCACATTTCTCTTCCCTCCAATGAGTATGGTCAAACTGATAGGGAGAGGTAAACCACACTGGTGAGGTAATGGTGCTAGTTGGGGTGATTTGTTGGTGGAGAGGGTTTGTTTTGACGCGTCATAAGTACCCAC
>NW_018021216.1:0-34054 GCF_002006095.1 Pseudomyrmex gracilis
TAAATATACGTATGTATATAAAACATACTATTTATTATTAAGGATTAATAGATGTATGTATATACAACGTACATGTAAAAATAAACAGTTATGATAATAATGTAAGTAATCAATTTTGATGCATATAAATTTATAAATTATATATGCGATATAACTTATAAATTATATATGCGCGTACTTATATGTATATGCGATATGATTTATAAATTATGCCTGCGTCACATAAATAAATATATAAAATGTATAAGCAATAAAATGTATAAGTAATTATCATAGTTTGTATATTGAGAAACAATAGAAAAATGAACAATAAATTAGATTGAGTTTGGAATGTGTTTTCCAGCACCAAGGATTTTATTATTCTGTTATTATTACATAATATTGAAAACGTTTCCATTATTTTAATTTGTTTGAGAGTTCCGGACACACATACTGTATGAATTTATAACAGAAGTTTATATACAAATACATAAACTTTATATATCTTTGTGATAAATATTACATATATATTTATTTTATTTTTATTAAATATCCTTGTGTCTATAAAATGTTACCATTAATGATTAAACTTTTGCAAGTATAAGTTCAAATATAACACAAATGACACACAACTAAATACCTTTTACAAATTATTCTAATTATAAACTTAAAGCAAATTATAGATAGAAAAGCTATACATTTTATATTAATTTTTGTATGTACAGAAACAAGATTTCGCCGTTTTCAAAGATATTATAATAAATAGTTTGTTTTTTTCTGACATAATTTTACAATATTGTTTGTACACACATTTGTGACAATAAACATGTCCTTCCTTGTACAAGAAAGTTATATAAATGTATAATATACATTTAGTATTTAAACAACAATACTAACAAGTGACTTATAGTAATTGTCTTTGACAGCTGTGTGACGCTCAGATATGTCAATTTGTTCTAATTTTGTTTCTCCAAAAGACGCATCCTTGTACATCTAAAAAAACAAAATGTTAAGTACCCACTTTTGTTATTGATCACTCAGTTTACAAAAAAAAGATAAGTCCAGTACTTTTAATATTTCACTTGCATCAAAGTTTTTTTTGAATTTCGCATAGTAATCATCCCTGAAGAATATATTCATTAAAGTGGCGTGCAATTTTACTCTTTCGTGCTCTTTTTTCTTCAAACCTAAAATTGAAAATTTTATTTAATACGTTATGTTATTTAAACTCCATATCTTGTGAAATACTTAATATATGAAATATACGTGTAAAACCTTTACGTAATATAAACATTTAATTTGGTTTCGAGAAAAAATGTCGCTTTCCAAACCCGCTAATATTATTTTTATTGTGTACATATACGATTCTATATAAACTTATGATGTATTAATCTGAAATTTTGTTTACCTATGTCGTCAAAATAGTTGCTAACTTTATCAACAATTTCTTGTAATTTTTCATTGGGAGTAATTTGTGCGTACAAAACTCTAACTTCAGTTGGATCATCATTCATACAAGCAACTCCTTGCAACTGTATGGTTATTGGTCCAGATTTCTTAATAATAGGACTGCAATAAATTTGATACATAATTAATTGAGAAATCAAAAATAAAACTATTGTTTTTTTACTATACCAGCATATACTTATATATAAAATTTATATTTATGATAAGTTACGTAGGATAGCTTATGGGTATATTGCGTATATAAAGTGATAATTATCAGTCATATCTCTTACTCTATGATATCTTCTTTACATTTCTTAAGAGCGTTGATAGCATGTTCTTTATCATTGTCATCAAATAACTTGAGCACTCCGATAGTAAGGTGCAACTTGCATGGCGTTTGAAACAGTGTTTCGTCAATATTATACGTAGCCTTGTCGTATCTCTTCAACACGTCAGTTTTGAACAAATTAAATTTATCAATTATATTTTTCTTATTTAATGGAATTGACAAGAAATGTGTAAAATTTATCTTCTTTTTAGACGCCTCTATCAGCAAATCAATTCTGTTTTTTGCCGATGACACAGTTTTACGATCTCGCGCAATAATGACTGTAAACAAATTTAAGAGAATCTCATATATCTAACATTAAAAACCAAGCGAATTAATGTTCTTACGTAATAATGTCGCTATGTGTAAAACAATTACCGTACCAATATTTCCATCTTTTCCCTTCTTTGGTATCTCTATAGTTGCTCTTGTTTCACTTTCCAGTTTTTTGAGTGTTGAACCTTTTGCTCCAATTATATGCGAATAAAAAATTCTAAAATAATAAAGCAACATAACAGGAACACAAGAAAACATTATGTAATATAAATACTGTATTAAATGTATTTTTTGATAAACTCTACGCTCTAATGAAAACAATTCTTGACAAATATTGCATATGTTTGCATTGAAATATTAAAAAAAGCTCGTACTTGGGTACGTAAAAAGTGTGTTTAAACTGTGTATCATTATGAGGTACTATCTCTATATCAGTATCACTTTCCTCTTCAGAACAAACAACTGATTCATTGTCATCCTCCATGTACGGGGCAGATGTGTTAATGTTTTTCCAAACACTACTTTCGTAAAATCTATAGCATCGTCCATTAACCCAAATTAACTCTGGTTCTAACACATCCATTGTATTAAATGTAAAATATATCCATATATATTATACCTGAAAATTATCAACATTTTATTATAACAATATTATGGATTGAAATATTTTATTACCTCTAACCTTTTATATTGTTTATGTTTACGTCCACGGCACCGGTATGCAGCAGACCAGTATTTGTGCACAAACAGTCTCAGAACAGGCTGGAAGTACGTTAAAAATAAATAAGAAACAATTATATTCAAGTTAAATGTAATTAGACGGACTTAACCTCAAATCTTAACAACATGATACTCGTTCAAGATACATCTTTAAAAGGTTAGGAAATCAGTCTGAAGTCCGAACTTTGTGTCTACGATATGATATTAATCGTATCGATCGATTACGACGATCTTCAAATATGATTGGTTCGAATTCTAGTAAGTTTTTCTTCATGGATACGAGCCTTGACAAGGTTTTTAACTTAACCTAACAACTTGTTCGCTGTTTGCTTCCGAAATTTTGCTTGAAAAGGTATTCGAACAAGTAATTTTGTTAACATTTGACGAAACTCGACTTTATTTTACCCTTTGTTATGGTTAAATCTTGAGATTTGGCGCCAATATATTTGTATTACACATTACAGCATTAAAATGGCACAAGGAAAGCTCAAAGTTAAAACGCAACTACCAGCAGGGGCAAAAAAGAAAGCTAATAAATCAAAAAAAGGTCCTGCCATTCAAAGACGAGGAAGTGAGTAAAATAAAAAAACTGCCACAGTGATTTGTAAGATAATTGTCATTAATAAAAATCAAATCGTTAATACATTCTGCTTGATTGTGGTTATTTTGAAGATGCTCCAGTGCAGCCCAAAAAGACGAAGCTTCAAGAAACTCAAAAGTTAAAGAAGATGATTTCGAAAACTGTAAACACCGCTGCGGAAGACGAGCTGCGAGGGCGAGTCATGGAGGGAAGAAAAACTCTCACAAAGAAAACTTCTAGTTCGCAAAAAAAGAAATAATATCGATCGCCGTTGTGTAGAAGTTGCATAAAAATTTGTTGAAAATTTTTAAATTAAAAATAAAAACTTACATTTGTTCCAAGATTGTTTGTTTATAAGATGGAAAAAAAAGATACTCGAGAGATTGATCTTCTCATTTATTATTACGTTTATATCACTGAGGATGATTAGCTTAAAAGAACAGTTTGTTTATAAATTATATTGACAAGTTGAACTCAAATTCACTCGTAAATATATTGAACCTATCAGAATAAATTATTAATTTATATTAATTTACAAGGTAATATACAGGAAGCCGTATGGCACTATATTTTGTTCGTACTTTCAGAAAATTATTTCGCGTATCCTATATATGTATGATAGAACGAAAGTAAATGCATATTGTCATCTCTCGCCGTCTCCTCCGAAGTACAAAAGTGCCAGGATAATTTAACAGGTATGTTATAAAGAGTTATATATATTATTTTTCTTCTTAATAAATTTCTCTCTGTGGCATGTGTATATGCTCTAAATCACATTGTATTAAAAGGCTGCCTGTAAGGCATCATAGCACTTCGATCTTCCAATCCCTTCAAAAAAGGTTCTCACATTTTATGGAGTAGCAACCTAAAATTCAGCAAGTTATAAGGGAAATGTAAAAAAAAAACAAGGAAAATTAATTAGTTAAAATTTTAAGAATATTCGGTTCTTTACCACTAATAAGTGCCCACTTTGTCGATTTTTACTAATCGCTGGAGTGGTGCCAGTTCTAACTTCGATGACTCCTTCCTTACCACTGACTAGCTTATGAGACACGCTAGAACACAAAGACAATTAGAAATTTAAAGTAAAGTAGCTCGCGGAATTCGTTTAATTAAATTTTGATCTTAGTTATTTAGAGATGTTTGTTGTGCAAAATTAAAAATTAAAAAAGATCTCACGACTCGGTATTGACAATTTTGAGAATATTCGGATTGCTGGTAATATCGATCGCTTTCGTCAGAGCCTCGATCAAGTGCGGAACTTCCAAGATCAAATCGCCCTGCGATAAAATTTTATACATTACCGATTAATTTATCGAAAGAATTAAAAAAAATCAACGTGTTTGAAGGACTTATCGAAACCTTATCTTTCTTCAATTCGGGTGGTATCCTAACGACGAGCAAATTATCGGATTCCCCGGTGACGACTAACTCCTCGATCGCCTTGTAAGGCAAACGATGCTTGAGTTTGAACGTCTTGAGCGTGTCGAGGATGTACACGGCGTTCTGTGTTAAAATGAGCACTCTCTCGCGCGGTTTGTAACCGTGCCGATCGTACTTGATGACGGGAGTAGCGTACTGGAAAAAATAAATGTAACTTTCGCTTTGAGCTTTTCTTCTAAATTGCAGTTTTTTTTTTTTTTTAATTTTTATCAAATTTCTACCTTTATATTCTCTCCGGACGGTAGAATATTGTTGGTGAAACTCTGTCGCAGCGCTTTGTGCTCCGCGCCGAGACGATCGGTTATAAATCTCGGACCTAAACTCCTCGCGTACGACTTCTTCTTGCTTTTAAACAACGACTCCGCAAGAATTTTCAGCTCAAACTGCTCCTTGTCCTGCTTGCTCAGCGCCATTCGGTAACAACGTGCCTTCCACAGCTTGTACATCATACGCAAATGTTCCGACGCTTCTCGACAAGAATAAGGACACGGCGGCCAGTAATTATTTAAGACACCCGGTGGCAGCGATTTCGAGAGTCTAATGAGCCATTGCGACTTCGCTAATTCGATGAACGCCATATTGATCTCGGTCGGCGGTCCGTTTCGTGTGATAAAACCTTCGATAAATCTGCACAAAAATCGACGAAATTGTTTTGGCGTGAGATAAAATAAATTAAAAAATATGCAAGCGCAACAAAGGTAAACGTCGAAAATACCTGCGAATAGTGACAACCGCGCGCCGCCGCTTTTTCGCTTCGCGTTTCGCGAGCCATCTGCGAATGTACTTCTGACAAGTAATCGCCGCAGCTCGCATCTTCAGATATTTTCTTCTCGTTAATATGCACTTCCATTTGCTCTGGATAATCGCGGCTATATCGTGTTTCTTTCTTTGGAACGCGTCTTCCGTGTCAAATAACGTCTTGGGAAATCGGATGAACAGTTTCGTGCTGGAATGTAAAATCGCAAAATATATTAAAGGATTTGTAAGTTTTTAAGAAAGCATAGAGAGAATTTACATGTGTAGAGTGTTTCTTACTTGCCCATCCTGTAGTCGTCGCTCTCGTAACCGAGGTGACACACGAGCACCTGGACGCCGTCCTTGGCGGGGCCGTGATAATTTGGCCAGGTTTCGGAGCAGAGGCACTTGTAACGCTGCAGAAATTGTTCGTACGGTCTTCGATACGCGAAACCGGCGCGTCTCACCCGCAGATTCTCCATCAGGCCCAAGTACTTCACTTGATGCAGCACGATCTTTTCGTTGAATTGATCTGAGAGTAAAATCTTGATGAATTTCGTCTCGATACAAAAAAAAACATTACGATTATCAAAGAAATAATTGATCTTTAAATATAGTTCCACTTACTGGGCATTTTAAAGTCGTTGGGTTTGATGCAGCGAATGTAGGACGGTTCCTTGCCCATCAAGATCTCGACCAAATTGTTCAAACTATTTTTGAATTGAGTTATAGCGGTTTCCGGACGTTTCTTGCTGATCAAGTCCTTTTTTATATCGAACACAGCCTGTTTCAATTAATTAACAAATAATTTACCAGCCGAAAATGCGATACAGCATCAAAAAAGAAATTTGCACAAATAGAAACAATTTAAAGAGATCTTAGCTTTGCAACGGTTTTTTTTTTTTTTTCACACGAGATGCAATCGAATTCTTACCTTCGTGATGGAATTTGTTGTGTGCGACATAACTTCACGTAAATCACGAAACAGTAGATCATTATTTTTCTCGAGAAATCCGCGCACGTTGTACGTTACATCACCGGCATAATGCACCAACCTGAATTCCTGAAATAATCGACTTATCTATGTTCGTCGCTCTCATAAAATAATTAAAGTGGACAATCAATTTCTTTTTTTTTTTTTTTGATCACATAAGTAAGACACACGGAAGAAAATAAATTTAAAGCAACTCAAACGCAATTTACTTTTCTCGAAATAATTTTGCAGACACAGATATATATATATAATTAAATTAAATACACAGAGTCCTTACATCTCGACCCATGATTTTTTGCGTTTGAATATCCGACTTCTTGTGACTGATATAATGAGGATGATTGTTCAGATTCACATTTAATTTTTCTAAGAAACTCATGTCCGTTGGATCTCCGGGTCGCAAACACTCCTCGTCCATGTACGATATAATTCCTGTCGCGTCCAAATGTCGAATTATATATATATATACATATATTTAATAATCGCAGACGCAACATAAATGGTCAAATGTTTTGTGCGCGGAGTTTTTTTTTTTGTAAAAAAGTTTCAAACCTTTGTACTTCTCCTCGATCAAGTCGCAGATGATCTTATTGTTGAAGTATTCAATATTTTCCCAAGCTATTCCTTCGCGCAGATACTCCTCCTGCTCCTGCTTCAGCGTTAGCTGGATAAACAGCTGTTGCAATTTCTCGTTGCAGAAGTTGATGCAAAACTGTTCGAAGCTATGGAACAAATGAGATGAAGTGTGTGTATCGCATTGGCGAAAAGTAGATAAGGAATTTGAGAATGTCACAGAAAAAGAATTGCCACATTTTTGATAATAGAATTTTGGTTTTTTACAAATAAAAATATTATAAAGTATGAAATACACGTGAGAGATAATGTAATGTAAATTTATAAAAATACTTTTTATGTGAATACAAATTATCCTTATTCCTTACCTGTTCTTCTGAAAGATCTCGAAACCGTAGATATCCAAAATGCCCATGACCATTTTGCGGTGAGGATTGATCTGAGGTTGTAGGGACTTGTTGAGTCTGGTCACGAGCCAGGTGAATAATCTGTCGTACACGGCCTTCGCTAGCGCGTCTCTCGCGTAAATAGCTAATTCCCTATTCAAGGGTGAAACCACTACGTCACCGTGAGCGTCTATGGTGCGATGAGTGAATGCTTTTGCCAGTCGCTGTACGTTACATCCTAGCAGCTGTTTAAGAAATAATATTAGCTGTTTGCGTAGGTATTTACACGAAAGAATAAATAAAAAAAATAATAGAAGAAAACGTCGAGAGAACGCGCGTGTAGAATTATTATATGTAAGAAAATAATTGGAAATAATTTATAATAATTAAACAAAAAAAAAAACGTTTTAAGAATATATATAGTTATTTCAGTTATAATCAAATTGACTTTCAAAAAATAAATTTACCTTAGCAACAGCGTCAACGGATGCTGGTTTTAAAATAGTCGCCACGCCATCTTCTTCTGAGAAACCCACGTTACCCATATGCAACACCGAAGCGACTATAGCGAACAAGTCGTCTTGTTCTTGTTGAGACATCTCCATGGTCTTCATTGCTTGAACAACCTCCTTGTACTTGTTCGTATCGTCGATAGTATCTACCGTGCCTTTCGTCTGAGACGAAACGAGGAGGTATGTTTAAAATCGAAGAGAGAGAAAAACTTCCAATCCACACACACGTTACAAACACACAGAACAAAAAATAGAATTACTTACACCGTTGCTTAAATAAAAGAAAGTGTCGAGGTTTCTTTTGAGGAACAGCCGTCGCAACGCGTCGTCGTCCGCGCCTGCCAGAAGCTGATAGAAAATATGGAAATTGCGCTCACCCGTCGATTGATGAACCACTCGAGATTTTTCCAACAAATAGTTCAAAATATTCCCACCCACTGGATCTCCCTACGGATTTCAATGTTATTTAATGCAACGCTTGATGTGTTCTGAAATTGAAATTCAATTCGAAGTTAAATATCGACACTTTACCTGGAAATTGAACTGCACGTCCATGTACTTGCCGAAGCGAGAGGAGTTGTCGTTACGATTGGTTTTGGCGTTGCCAAAGGCTTCCAGCACAGGATTACTGCCGATAAGTTTGTCGTTTACTTCCTCCACCTGTTTCTTGTGTCCAGTAGCGGCCGCAATGAACTCCAATACCTTCTTGGACGCTTCGGTCTTTCCGGATCCCGATTCGCCTTTAACGCAAACGTAAGAAAAATCTCGATGTTAAAAAAAAAAGAAACAATGCGGCTGATAAGGCTGATAAAAATTTAAATGTTTATTCGAAAAAATCGATTTTTATATAAAATATGTAAGTAAGATCTTTCGTACCTGAGATCAGAATACATTGATCGCGATTTTCCTCCGTCATAGATTGATAGGCGGTGTCCGTAAGAGCGAAACTGCGAGTGTGAAAAACTTCGAATGTAAATTATGAAAATTTTCCAGCAAGTTTTTTTTTGGGGGGTTTTTTTCCACGAGACATTTTGGAAGACGAGATTTCTTACTCGCGAATTTTCGTTCATGTCGGAACGAATTCAAGACGATACTCACATGTGAGGAGGCGCCTCGAAGAAGTTCTTCTTCTGATAATACTGAATAATTTCCGGATTGTAAATAGATAAGTTCTTGTACGGATTTACCGATATCAACACCTGACCGATGTACGTCTGCAAACGTCGGAAAAAAACTTTTTTATAGCAAAAGTGGTTCATAGATTCAACAACGAGACAAATTGTACACATGCATTTTTTACACACGTAAATAAGATCCTCCTTGAATCGCTTGCGCAGATTGTCGATGAACGCGGCCTCGCTGCGAAAGTCTTCCAGCAGGACGAAGTCCTGCACGCCGACTCGGTCGCGCTCGTGCAGTCCGCGTTCCATTTTCCCGAGCAATTTTTGACCGCGATTGAGGATTTCCGGTGGTTTCGGGCCGGTGGGTCTGTCACCCCCTGTGTCGAGTGTCTCCGCGCTGCAAATATCCACGACAGAAATGTGAAAAATTATAACGTCACAATTCTCTTTCGTAACAAACGTCGGTCGTCAAAAATTTGCTTATTTTACACAAAAATAATATCAATAATTCTGAAACTAATTTAAATTTGATTGAATATTTGAAATAGTATATATATGTCACTTATAGTATATATATGTCACGTTAACTTTTTTTTCTTTTCTTACTGGAATCTCTTTTTAAACGCAGCAAAATATTTGCTTATGACGCTGGCGGTAATTACAATTGTTTGTCTTAAGTATCACGATAAGTGGCATTGAACATTTACTTATGCAGGCGGCGAATGCACACGGAGTCGTTCTACTTGGCCTCGCGACTTCGTGAACGATAAAGACTCAGATTAGATATTCGAACGGTTTGCGGTGTTCGAAACGGCAAACGAAAACGAAAACGAACGGATACATACATTGGCCAACGAATATTCAAACTCACCCCATGTTTCATGTAACCCTGCGGCACCTGTGACGGAAGTGAAAAAAAAAAAAAAACAATAGACAGGATTATCCTCGTTGCGGCATAATTGTAAATTGTTTTTTTGCGAATTCGACTCGGTCTAGGTTCCTCGCTACCTGGTTGAGATAAACGCGAATTCGCCTATAGATAAGATAGAACGTGAGTTCGCACATCACATCTGATATTGCGAATTCCGGTGCGGAAAAGATATGTTGCTTAACAGATCAATTGAAAATTCGCAAAGTAAACTCGATAATCTCGAACGTTTTCTTTATATGTTTCGTTTTTTTATCGAGAAAACATCGCGGAAACGAAAAAATTTGAAAAATCTAAGCTCTACTGGAATTGTTATTGCATTTCTCGAGTGTTGTTCGTCTAACGAACTATTTCAACGATCTGCGAGATAACAGATGATAACGTCGTCTCTTTGAGCAATGTAACAAATAAATTATCTTGAAAAAAAAGAAACGTCCGATATCAACAATTGAAAATCTCGAGCTAAAAGTCACAAATTTTAATTTAAACAATATCGTGTGCGTTAGTTTCTCTCAGTTCTCAAGAAAATTTCGATCCTACGTATTTTTAGCACTAAATTCTCTGATTCTTTTTTTAATACACTAATCAGCGCGTTGCTATCTTCAATATTGATGCGCGCATTCGTTTCCTTCAATGCACTTCTCGCAGCAATAAAAACGTATCCGCACACTTGTTTTCTTCTCGATAAATTTTATTCGAAAAATAAAACTTTCCGCACTTAACAGAGAGAAAGAGAGAGCGAGAGAGAGAGAAGTAACGCGTTCACTTGCTTTCTTCAAGTTAAACAACGCGTTTTACATTTTTGTTTGTTTGTTTTTTTTTCACGTGGGTAGAAAAAAAAAAAAAACAAACTCAACTGGAAAATTCGCGAGACACCAGGTAGAGAGAAGACAGTCAACCGTCGTATCCGACAATTACAGAACAGATAACGAACAATGCAAAGAAATCGATATGCCTCAGATTTCGTTCGGTATTGCTTTTCCGGCGCTAAGCTAGCCACGAGAATATATCACCGCGAGAGAAGTTCGATTTGACACGCTGCCAACCGCGAAAGAACCACCTGCGACTGCTACTCAAAAGTGACCACCGCACATCCCGACCGCCACATCGCTCGTCGCGGCGACGTTTCTTTTCCTCCCTCTCTCCCCCGCCTTAACATCGTTATCCTCTTGTTATCCGCACGACTGATAGCGGAACGAAACCGCCTGTAACAGCAAAACGCATCGAAAAAAAAAAAAAAAGAAAATTCGCCTTTGAAGTAAAAAATCCTATAAGTCAAACGAGATGCAAACCAAAACTTCTGTTACGTGCCCGTTTCTGTCTTTAAGATTTTATCTACTTCCATCATCGGCACATACGACCCGTCTCGAAACCCTAACTATATAATAAACTGTCGAAATTTATAAACTAATAAACACAATCCGATAAACTTCCTCTCTTAACAAACAATCTCCCTGAATTCCTTCCCGTTGTCCGTTCGTATGAACTCTTATGACTCGCCGAAAGACAAATATCACGCCTCCAGGAACGAGGGTCTAGCTCACACGTTTTGGTTTTAAGACGAGTCAGTTATCGTTCGCGGCTTAAGACAAAGCAACGCCACTTCTCAGATTATAATAAAGAGCGAATCACAGAAAATATGCCGCGTTTATTTATTCGTTACGTGGCTATTCAGGGCACGTAACACTTCGCGTCTCGTCTATTGCATCCTGGAGACCTGAGATAATTTTGTTACACGAGGAAAATTGCATAATACTAATACGAATCTTCGAATGTGCGTCGTGCATTCGAAATTTTGCTTTACTTGTCCCGACAAATAATCACATGTATATCGTGACTTTCTCGTTTAAACGCACACCAGTTTTTGTCTAAAAGCAAAAAGTGTATAAAACTCTGTTGTTGCGTAACGATTACACAACGCACTTTACACATACTTTTTAACTATAAAAATACGTTTAACTACAAAATCCTAAATGCGTTTCTTTGCGCAAATCGAGCGTATCGAGTTATCGCCGAGTACAATCCCGCGAGATCTCTCGATTGAACGAATTACAATTCGGTTATGTTTCGAAACAAGTCGAAAATCCAATTGCCGATTAATCGGCGCGGTTTTTAATCGATAAAAAGCAGCGATAAGAGTTTCTCGCGTAATCTAATCTAATCTCAAGTCATTCTCTTTCCACACACACACACACGCACGTAACGAGATTTGCAAAAAATTAATAGAAATAATCACGAGCCTTCCTCCTCTTGTTCTAATTATATTACGTACGAAGATTCGATCGCGCGATATTTCTCGCGTGCAATTGTTATCGCGACGGAGGGGATTTACGGGGTGTATTGCGTTAATCGCGTCGCATTAATCTCTCTCGAGCGAATCGATCGATTCTCGAAACGCGCAAATCCGAAATACACGTGTCAAACTCGGTCATCGGTAAAAATTATATAAAACAAATTTATTAAGATTAAAAAAAAAACAAATCAATTAATTTATTCTCTTCCACGAACATATACGGGATCTGAAAATGTCTCGCGAACCTACAAAATTAAAAAAACATTTTTTTTTTTTTATTTCTAAGTACGAAGTAATTTTTTAAACAACAAAGAAGAGATTTCCGAGCAAAAAACTGAGAAAACGTGCGTTAGTAATGATCTCCGCCGAGCTTCTCCGAGGGTCGATAATTAAACGGCGTTTATCTGTCTGTGGCGCGCACACACAAACCGGTCTTTCTCTCTCTCTCTACCTCTCTCTCGTTCGAACGCAGATGCGAAAAATCTCGCGGATCTGACTCATTGACAGTCCGGTCGTGAACCTTGGAGAGTTCGATGAGTAATTTCCCTCGCCTTGGTGAACGTATTCGAAGAAGGTATTATGAATGCAGACCCAAGCGCTCTCTGTGTCTGAGCAACAATCGTCGCCCTCCTTCTTGTGTACAATAACACCGGTTGCAAGGCGAGGAGGGAATTATCAATCGCAGCGCTAACACAAAAGCCTTCATTGTGGGCGGCTTCTCGGCTATCGGTGTCAAAAAAACGGTGTCGTGTCCGTCAGCAGTAAATAAGCTAAAAAAGAGAAAGAGATAGAGAGCGAGAAGTTCAACTCTTCTTCACAGTTCGATTTTTCTTTCTGTACTTTTTTTGTTTTTTTTGATAATAACAACTTTGTAAATACAGTAGTTTTTTTTTTTTTTTATAGCTGATTGTTTCTTCGAGAAACAAACTACATACCGGGGAGTTTCCTCGAGATATCGAAGCCCCGACCGATCCGAATCGATACACTTTTTATTCCACGCGTGCGCGCAAACATTCGCCGCAAAACGGAAAGTTGTCTCTCGTTTTCATTTTCCCGCACCCGCCGGGGGGAGTCGGGAACGACGATGACGCGGTAGAGCGTTGAGCGATCGGTCGTCGAGGGGAAAAACCGAGGGGGTCTTTAGAGCCCGCGCAGAGATGCTCGATGAATAAAAAAAATTCGCACAAACGTTTCAATGGGAGGTCGTCTAACGTGTGACGATGACTCCACGTCCGAAAATACATGCGCGGCGGAGATACTCCCGACGAGATGTTTCACGGAAAAAAAAATTGCATCGCGAAAGGAACCCGTCGAGAATTGAAAACTTACTTTGCTTTTATTTCCGAGTTTGGAACCAGATGTGTTGCTTTTTGAACGTGAAACTCATCTCGCAAGCCGGCGAATTTAATTAACGAACTTGCAGGAAGATCTCTTTGCTAATGATGTACAAGAAATCAATCAATCAGTCGTCGGATAAAACTGTTAAACTTCTTTAAATTTTCTCTCGCACACGTTGTTTGTTTAACGTTGTGCGTTAAGAAATGAAGCAACCCCATTTCCGGAAACCGGTTGGCCTTTTGTCGACTCTCTCGTTCCCGACGACGACGGGAAACGTGTGCGGGTTTTCACTTCGCGCAAAGAGATCGGTCGTTTCTCGCAAATTTTTATATTCCGGAGCGAGCCGAACAGCGAAATGAGCGCTCGCGCAACTTTTTATGACGGAAAAAAAGTGACGGAAAAGTGTACGCGACAATTTTACGTCCGCGAGCGCGAAAACGCGGTATAAAATACATAAAATCGCTCGATTTGGAGGAGAAATTTGAATTAATTTGTCTCTAACGAGAACAGTGTTTTCTCTTCCAATTCGTTGATTGAGTATATAATTTTTTTTTTTTTTTAACGGGATAATAACACACACACTAGAACGCGTTCCTTTGTTCTTTTGACGTTCCGTATATACGCGGCACACACGCTCTGAAAATTATAAAACGCGTCGCGTGGCACGACGCGGCGTTTCGATCGGCGCCGATGAGCGATTTCCGGAGCGTACACGTTCCGTTATCGCACGAAGCCCGCATAGTAAAAGCGGCCCTTATCTCGCTATAATATACAAAAGGAGGCACACCGGGCGACATTTCCTGTGTGTGTCTATGTGTTCCTCCATCCTTTTCATCCTTGTACTGCTCGCTGTACTGTTAGCAGTTTCACGCAGGTTGCACTTGCCAGTGACTACATAAGATTTACGCGGACCTCATGGCGCATATATATATACACACGCTGTTTTCTGCGCGAACCAACTGAAAAGAAGATATTTGTTATTTATTGTACAATTTATTATTATTTGTTATTTATTGTACAATTTTTTTATTTATTGTACAATTATTTCTTCCACGCTTCTCCGTTATTGTTGTGCAACAACGTCAACAACGTTTTTGGCTGTGCAAGACTTTCCAAAAACAATTCAACGCGATAGTTTTTCCAATTTTTTTATTGCACAACAATATTTTTTACGTGCATTATAAATGTTCAATTATATGTGTATTAAGTTACACGCTTGAAATATATTTTGCGCGCACGCCTGGTTTTCAGTAGCTGGACTATTTGTTTTGTAATTTAATAAAAAGAAAAAAAATACTTAAATAAAACACATCAATCTCTTGTAGTAGACAATACGCGCGATACACTTTGCTCGAAGTATTTATAATTTTTTATTGTTAGTTAGCGGATTTATAATTGTGGAGGCGTGGAGAATCTTACATAGATATTCCTCATCAAATCTTCTTCTTCGAGAAAACCGGTTCGGATTCGGACCGACCTTGAGTGTCTTGGTCATTCTCTTTCTCTCTCTCTCTTTCTCGTTCTCTCTTTCTCGGTTCCCGAAGTTCAGGGTTTTCAAGGTGTTTGTTCGCGATAGTACAACGAGAGAGAGAGAGCTTTAATAATAAGTTCCGTTTTCGCGCGGGCAAGTCCGTGCGGTAAGAACGCGCGAGAAGACGGTCGAAGTGCCGCGCGTGTAATAATAAACCAGTCACGGGAGCGGAATCGTCACGGAAGGTGAGAGGACAATAAAAAGAAGACGAGGAAACGAGAGTATATACACACACGGGCGGAGAAAGATCGGCGAACTCTTAAAGTATAAGCGCCGATCTATTTTCGGCCGCCGCTTCTCTCCATCGACTCGAGCGCGTAAAAGTCCACGCACGAGGCGAAGAAGTTGAGTGTCCGTGAAAAGAAGGATTTTATTCAATTCGTTGACTAGAAACGAAATTTTTACATGTTTTTTTTAAATAAAATTATTTGCATCACAACATTCGCGCGTATCGGACTCTAATGTTCAGTTCGTTGCTTTGTTTCTCGCGAAAAAAGACGCCGAAAAATCATTAAACTTCACGGTCTGTTTCAACAATTTCATCAAAGGATACGAACGCAATTTTGCGTTTTCTCGAAACTTTGATAATTAACAATTACGTAAAATTATTTGGGCAAATAAAATTAAAATTGAATTTAAATTCAAGAACGTCATTTAACATTCGGTTCCGTTTTTTTCACTCGACTTAGTCGGGTAAATAAATTTTACGAAAAGACACTCGCGGCTCTCACGCGAAAGAGAATCGCCGAATCGTTAATAATTTCCGCGCGAAAAATCGTCGAAAGCGCTGACGCATAAATAATTTCGGAAAGTCGCTGATCTGGATATTGACTCGTCGTCGTCCGTTGTCGTCGTTCCGTAATAAGATATCTCGACGGAAATTCAATGCTACCGTCGTTGTGCCACACGTCGGTTGATCGGTCGGTCGGTCGGGCGCACCGATAATTTTTTAATTATTCCGGATGATGATGAAGAAGAAGAAGAAGAAGAAGAAGAAGAAAAACACCGCGACTCTCCACAGGTGGAGAGACTCGGAAACTCGTTTTGCGAGAAATTCGGACGTCAATCCTGCCGCGCGGCAGGATACGAACGAATTTTTCGTTCTGTTACGTTACGTAACAACGCTCGTGCGAACTAGTTAATTGGCGGACCGTGCTCACGCGAGCACGTATATTCGCGAACCGTGAAATGTCAGGGCGAATTAAAACGCTATTATCACGCGTTTTATG
The DNA here is from genome assembly GCF_002006095.1 of Pseudomyrmex gracilis. Taxonomy (NCBI): domain Eukaryota; kingdom Metazoa; phylum Arthropoda; class Insecta; order Hymenoptera; family Formicidae; genus Pseudomyrmex; species Pseudomyrmex gracilis. Next base: position 16,416 of record NW_018021216.1, read on the forward strand.
TACGAAGAACGTAAAAAAAAAAAAAACGTGACGGGGCAAAACCGGGAAAGGAAAGCCGGTTCGAGAGGGAACTGAAAAACTCGCTTTTATATACCGAAAGCGCACCGTAACCGAGTCCATATATGGTTGAAAATTGAGAGTTTGAAAAAAGAATTGATAAAAGAGCCGAACAATAATGCGTACATATATTTTTTTATTAATATCAAATCGCGAATATACGATTTCGCAAACGTTTCTTCGGCGCCGCTCCGATTAATTTTTTTTTTTTTTAATTTTCAAGTATCTCCTTCTTTTCCAAAATTTTCGTATTCAAATTCCACAACGACGTGCTTTGTTAGAGAGAAAACGTAATATGTGCGCGATTTGAGTTGCAGTGCGCGATGCGAGTTTGCAAGTTTAATCGATTTGACCGTGCGACTTTTTAATTAAGGAACAAGCAGGATTGAAAGCTGCCTCCTATATATCGCGATGAATCGATTCGATCCGCGCTCGCTCGCGGGAAAAAAAAAATTATGTATAAGTATAACTCTCGCTTTTTTGACCGCGCGCGCTCCGGTTCTCGCATCCGCTCGCTCGCTCGCTCGCGATCTCACACGCCGCACTAAATACGCACTTTCTGGGAAACAGACGCGCTCAACCCTGCTCACGGTTTCTTTACACGGTCTCTCGCCGCACAATTGCTCGGTTGCGCTGGTTTTTCGCGATCGCCGAGCGATACCGCGATTCTATCGCTCGCTAAGCGAAAACTGTTTGTTGTTTCTTTATAGTTTCTTCTTTAATATTAATGTCGCGGTTTCCATTTGACGTGTCGCGAATGAATTTCTGATGTTATAATTCTTTGCGCACACACGGCGCTTTCTACGTACGACCTCTTATCCGCAGAGAGACGAAAGCTTGAACTTTGCGCGGGGTGTGTAGATTCTGTTTCTGGCGCTTCGAGCGATCAGAGAACTTCATACGCACATGCAACGGGGCTACATTGTATTCGATACTCGTGATCAAATATTTCCTTTGTCTTATAAATTGTTTTTCTTTCTAAATGTCCCACATTTTTATTTTCCATATCTTTTGTCACCGATACACCCGTATCGGTGAAATATCACGTGAGAAATGTACGCGCGAATGCGAAACGTACGTATCTGAAACAAAGAGAGAAAAATCAGATATATATAAACAATTTTTCCTCTGTAGTTTAATATCACCGCGTTGTGTTAAAAAAGCGATTCGACTGTCACTTCCACGATTACGGGGGATCGAAGTCTGCTCTTTTGTCCGAAGAGGAAGGAAGGTCGCGGCTTTCTCTCATTTCCTCTCTTCGAGTCCCCCCTTTTGTCGCGCGCGCGCGTGTAACGTCGAAAGAAATCCAAGGGTCCCACGGGACCAAGAAACTCGCCGGGGCCGACAACAATGCACCGACGACGACTTGAATTCTCGCGCCGCTTCTCTCTGTGTTTCTCTGCCGCCGTGTAACAACACTACGCCACTTTCCAGGAAGATAATTCCGCGCCATTAACTTAGCATCCTATACGCGGAATTTCCTCCGTGACAATCGTAGAAAGTTTTACGATCCATTTGATTTGAAACCATAATTTCCACCATTTCCTCTTCCCGCCTCCCTCCCGACTTGCGTAAAAATCCGGCGCGGCGGAGATCGTCTCTCGATAACTCGTTCTTGTTGCGTAACAGAATTATATAGATCCCAATTGCGTGCGGACAATAAATCGACGAGTAAATATAAAATGCAAAAAATTAATTCAGAGAAATAAATTTCAAAAAACGTTGCGTTTTCCACAACGGAATTTTTTATCTTCCTTCGTTCTAACTGGCTAAGTAAATTTAAACAAAAAGTGGAATAATTGAAGTTTGGAAAAGTAAAATCGAAACTTTCCGTCGAATTTTCTTAAAAAAAAGCGAAAGAAAAAAAAAGGAACGCGGATCGTCGAGTGTAACGTTGGAAATGTCGCGGTCGGTCGAGTGCTTGTCGATTAAACTCGAGCGAGTGGCTCTTTAAAAGATCGAATCGCTCTTAAAATGCAGTAGGGACAACACGAAATTGCCTTGGCAGACCAATGACGTCTTCATCAGAGCGGTTAAAAACCGTTAACCTTTGTTCGAAGCGAAACGATACAGCTGCTTCTTCGAACCGCTTCTGCTACACGCGATCGGACGCGGAATAAGGTTGCGATGGGAAGTGGAGAATTATACTCTTTTTTATTACACGAATGATTGAAACAACATAGCACGCGTTGTGTAACGAACGAACGCCATCACGATGACAAACGACATGATGAGTCTCAGACTCATGCTCGGTATAAATGAGACTCTGGGAAATATGACTTTTTTACACACAAATCTGTGTGGATCGTAATAATTCCTCTAGTCGGTATCGCAACAGCTGCCGCGCAACTTTTTCGTGTGTGTGCGCGGCTTTTTTTAGGATAAAAAGGCCGCGAGAGCCGGTTGTGATTTCTTTCTTGCGACTCACGTACAGTTGTCAGTGATATAAATTGCAATTGGTGTTTTTCACATGTGTGAGAGACACACACGCACATTTGAAACAAGCGCTTTTCAAATCCTATGGGTATGTTTTAAATATCAAGCGGATAACATTGGATATATATAGACATTGTTTGATAGTTAGTCGTTCTCTCTCTCTCTCTCTTTTTCTCTCTCTTTCTCTCACGTTGTTTTCATTATAAGATATTGAAAATTATGCGATCATAATTAAACATTATCTATAATATCACCAAATATCTAAATTACTTGTTAATTTGCTACTAACATGGTCATTTAACCCTAACGCATTAATTATTATTATCACATAATAATAAAACCAGTTAATTTACTGCAACCGAAAAAGAAACAACCGCCTAGAATGAAAAATAAAAATAAAATAGAAGAAAATAAATTTTTCTCCTGCATTTTCCTCTCTCTTTCTCTTTCTCTCGCCTTTTCTTTCCCTGTCTTTTCATCTTCTTGTCTTCAACCGTGACCGTGTAAATCGGCTGTTGTAACAAATTGCGCTTGAAAAAAAAAACAAAGAGTACTCACTTTCGTTCGCGGCACGTCGTATTACTCTCGTTCTCGAGTTTTAGCGGCGGCTCGTGGAGTCCAGAAGCACGGCGCGTTTATCCATAACGTCGCGGTCAGGTCACCTATCGGCAAGTCACTTCGAATAAATTATAGGATTCACAGTTTTTTTTTTTTGGCAAATTTGATTGTCTACGTGCGATTTACCACGTAAAAAGTTTCACGTACCTCATAAAAAAACTGTGATTGTTGTTAAAAAAAAAAAAAAGAAGAGGTCCGATGGTTTGCTTTACACGCGGGGTTTGTTGCACGTTGCGCGTGATGTGTGTGGTTCCCGTGCACACGCCACGGTGTAACGCACGAAACTGCCGATCTGCTGAAGGAGCTCTCCTCATCGGTGCCCTCGTGATGATAGCGGTGGAGAGGAAGGAAGGCGCAGACAAGGCAGCCGGCCGAACGACTTACGCCGAAGGAGAGAGGCGATTTTTTTCCTCGGTGTGCGTGCGCGTGTAAATACACGCGAGGTTGCGATGTGTGAACCCCGCGGGGTTCCTCCACGGGGCCACGTGAGTTTTTCGGTAGGTTTTCGGGCTCTTGCAGCCCGTGGCGTGGCGGTTGTAACATCCTCCCGGTTTGTCAACTTGTTCCCCTTCGTATTTAAATTATCATATCGTTATTTTTATTTATGTATTCTGTGTTTTATGTTCGCTGTTTTTGTTCGAAATTCAAAGTCGCGCGCTATCAAATGTGTTTTTTCTTAAATAATAAACAAATAATAATATAAAAGATCATCGTGTAAAAACGAATATATAAATAAATTATTACCAACACGTTGTATAACGTATGTATAATAAATAAATTAGAAAATTGGAATATATAGTTCGCGAGAAAAGAGTTCTTACCCGTTAGAAAAGTACAAGATGCTCGAAGTAAAGTGTGCAATCTGCGTTATTATGCAAAGTATAGAAGATCTATTTTGGACAGTAATGCATCTAGGGTAAAAGGGCGCTCCTCTCTTGTCGATGCGATGCCTAATGACCCTCTTATAATCGAACGCAATCAACCTCGTAATGCATAGCCGGAAATTTAGTATCGGAAATCCCGGTGACAGCTATCGTCATCCATCATCCATTTTTCCGAAACATCAAATTTCCGTCCAAACGACTAATTTCGCTGTGTGTGTGCGATAACTTCTGCAAAACAAAAATTACGCAATCTAATTTTTATTTTATTTAAAAAATAACAAGTGTATGCACATACATGCGCATTCAATATACAATATCACGAAATTGATCAACTTAATGAATTGGAATAAAACAAACGCGTGTCAATAATGTTTTTCTGTGACAGACGTCGATCGACAACGTCGTTTTCGTCATTGTTGTCGATCTCAAGTTCGTGGTGATGTAACGTCTAAGTCCACGTGGACGATGACCGTGCTGCAGCCGGCCGAGGGTGACAGCGGAATGGCGATGATAATAGCGGTGGTGTTGTGACGAGCAAAAACCCGCGCTTTATTTCGATCGGTCGCGCGACACCAACTATAGGAAAAGCTACCCCCCGTCGTCGTCGTCGTTGTCGACTGTCCGCTTCTGTGTGTAGAGTTCAAGACTCACTTCTCCGGGTGGTGTGGCAGTACAGCGCCGGTGGTTGTTGCCGCTGCCACGCAGCCCGAGCGAGCGAGTCGTTTTTTTTATCGTCCGCGAATGTTATCTCGAGCCAGATCGAGTCGTTGACACACAAGTCTCGCGCTTCTCTTTCGTCAATTCCACGAACGATTCAATAAACGTGACTCGTCGACTTGAGCAAGTTCGCGGGGGGGTGGTGTTGCGGTCTTGATCCCAGGAATTTTTCCGGACGATACATGAAACTGCGAATGTAAGTAAACGCAACATTATTAGTTCGGTGGACTATACACTATCGGACGTCACGGCGTTAGGATTCAAGTTCAGTTCAATAAGCGCTCTAAGCGCTTCTCTTGAATTATGAAAGATATGTCCTACGTGTTCTATTAGAAGAAGAGATAAAAGTTTTCGCTACGCTGGAAAAACACATTGTTTTTATACTTGGTTATTGACAATAGCAAGTAAACCTGATGGTCGAAAACAACAATGTCGTAAGTGAAACATCCGTTCTTCGAATCTACCTGCCCGTCGTCAATTAACAATCGATTCAAGAGCCGGTGATTTCAATGCTCACTAGGTGTTTTATTTTCGACATGTCTTTTTTTATACTTTTTCATTTTATTTTCTATTTAAAATTCTATTTAAAATTCTATATAAAATTCTAATTAAGATAAAATCAACAAATCGAATTAAATTGATTATCTCAAAGTTCTCACGGTCAACTTGCTTCGCGTGTAATTTAAAATTAATTTTTGCGCGTTGCATTTGTTGACACGAATATCCGCATCTTGATACTTATCTCTCATTTACCATGTTTATAAACATGCGCTTATCAAAATTACGTTTTGGAAATGTTTTTTAACGGTGTTCATACGCGTGCTTCAATCAATTCTGAAAGTTTCGTCGAGGCAGCTTTCGCTTTAATTGCGATTAATCAGTTAATTATCATTAAGCGAGCGAAACGAAGCGAGAACTCGCAATCGAATCGAGCGAAAAGCACGAAATTCTCGTATGTCATTAGCCGACTATCGAATAGTACTATTGAATAGTCGCGTACGTACGTGATCGCAAAACTATATATTTCGCATTTCAAATTTATCGCGCGGTTATCACCGGTGATAAAAATTTCTGAGAGATAGAAACAAATATTGAATCGTTTGCTTATCCCCCAATATTCCTGTATCTTAATTAACAATCGTGTGTATTATATATCTGTGTGTATATTCTCTCGACAATATTTTTAAAATTTAACAAATTTTCCATTTCGAACCGACAATTATTTGAGAGTAAAATTTGCGAGAAATCGGATTTTTGGGGAACAGGTTGACGGATGGTGCTGGTGAAAAATCCGTCCCCGACACGTGGCCCGAGCCCCCAACGAGAAAATGGGAAGAACCAGAAATCGAAAGGACGAGGAGGAAGAGGAGGAGGTCGAGGTTCGCGCGGGAACAGTCCCGGCGATAAAACTGGTTCCCGAGGAAGTAGTCCAGGAAAAAGTGGTGGCTCCGATCATGGCAAAGGAAAGGGGAAAAGTGCGTTGTTGCACTCGCGAGGCAACGAGTGAGTACAATCTATATACGCGCTTTACCTTGCTTGCCAGCAGCAAGCCGTCAAAACGAATGAACGCGCACTGCAAATCGATCTGGATCGCTTTGCGTTTGAATTCTAAATACCGAGCTGTTTCTTCTTTCTGTCGCCTGACAGTATTGGTTTTGAAGATTCCACGCATATCCCCTTGAGAGATTTTCACCGTCTCTCTGTGAACTTCGATTATAACACACGTACAAATCCACGATAAAACAAATAATTTATTTAAAAAATAATATAAAAGATGAAATAATTTGTTTACTTGATATATTTGACGCGACGTGTTGTAAAAAGATTTCCGAAAGCTATTCCAAACAAACTGAGCGTGCGATTCATTTATTGCGGACAAACGTGTAATAAAAATAAATATGTATTAGTAACTTGAAAGAGATAAATGACACAGATAAAAGCGGACAGAGAGAAAAATAAATACTAATTTGCCCGGGAGGGCAATGAGAATTTCCAATTAGTCTGGAAATAAAAACTTTTATCTCGTTACGTCAGAAAGTTAATTATCGAAGGGAATCCATCTGACGAGCGATAAAACTCATGCCCCCAACGACGATATGTAATGCATTGTCACGATACAAATAGAAATTATTTTGTAATCCGACGGACGTGGACGCGCGTAAGAGAGTCGCGCACACATATCCTCAATAATATATCAACAATTTCGCATAATCATTATTGGATTTTGTCGACGAAATTGCCGCGAAACAAATTTGCTTTGTTGTCGGGGACGTGCAATCGAAAATCGATGTATCGACGTTGTCAGAGAGAAAAAAAACTGACGAACGCGAACGGGACGGTGGAAATCCGCAAATTGCACGTCGATTTCTGTCTCTTTCGTATAAGTGCAAAAAAAAATGAGATTGCGGAGAAGACGCTGAAGTAATTTGTTTTTTTTTTTTTTTTTTCAACAAACATGTAACGAGTGTTTTCTCGCAATTTTCTCATGTATCTGTACTCGGAATTATCTACATTGTTTTCGTTATATCTTCTATTAATTTTTGATATCGTGGAACACAATGAAGCGAAGTCATTAGTTAAGACGACGATAAATCTCTCAACGACGAGAGACAAAAACTTTCGACAATCATCGGTACGTGACTTAAAGTGTCGCACACCTATGTTATTACTGTACACGCTCGAATATGTGCGACAGAAAAATGAATTCGCCTCGATTACTCGTGCTTTATCGCTCCGATTTCCCGTGATAACAAAACGATAGACGCGCGCGGCACACGTAGAATAATCGAATAGATAGCGCGACTTTCATTGATTTATAGATTTTTTTTCTCACGCCACAAGAGATCCGTCAGCTAACAGTTCCAACAGACGCGCTGAAAATTTCGTCGAGATAAAAAAAATCCCGATTGTAAAAACCGACAGACAAAAAAGAAGAAGAATCATCAGTTGAGAAACAGCGGGCAAGAACGCATTTTGCACGAGCTATTGTAGTGAAAAATAATTCTTCTATTTCTCAGAAAAAAAAAAAATCTTTACCAACGTTTGTTTTGACACTTGTCAGACGCGCGAGCGCAATTTCGACGTGTGTTGCACGGTATTGCGAAATTGTCCGATCGATAGTTTTTTTTTTCGCTGAGAAAAATCGTACGGAAGATCTAGGACAAAACTGACACACGATACGTCCGTCAACAAACGGGTAATGGTAAACCGCGCTCAATTATTTTACGCAAGGGTTTCCCCGTGAAAACACCGCTTGCCGCGCGCATCGATACGAAAAACAATCTACATACACACGTGCATAAGACGTAACGTAACAACAACAACACGGCGGTGCCGCCACAGACAGTTGCAGACGGTTGCGATATTGTAACGTGCTTTCGACATCGCTTATCGATTGCGCTCGCTTTCGCGGAAAACACGAATAAAACACGTGTGAAAGTAACTCGATGTAAGTTTGCATCGTAATAACGCACATCCCAACCGTAGTTGACAAAAATTTCATTGACACTGTTGTCTTTCAGTCTGTCGCTCGTTCAACAATTTGCACTTGTTTTGATTTACATAAACCACACGCGTTTGACATTTAAATAAATTGTAAATAAAATCACGAGTTTAAAAATTGCAAGTCACACTTGTAATTTTATGACAATCTCTTAGCTAATATATAATTTGATCTTTAAAACAACTATGTCCGAGATACTACGTAACAATATGATATTTATCAATATAATAGCATTTCTAGTTTAACACACAAATCCGTTTTTAACAAATGAACAATATTTAAGTACAAATCGTGTGCGCAAAAAAAAAAAAAAGACTCGTGAATGTATTTCCTGATCGATTACAGAAAACGACACGTATCACGCAAACTGCAATAATATGTTTAAATATTTCATGTGATAATATTACTGCGTGAGCGTGCTGTCGATCGCACGCGGCGGCGGCGCGACGCCTCTTTTACAGTCTTTGAATTTACAGTCGGCACGCGATTGTATTTGACTAATAGTTGCGCATCAATTTAATCTCACCTACTTTCGCCGTGACCATGAAAGCCCATCGCGGAATGTAAACACACAATAGCCGATATATATAAAACGCGTACAGAAAACATAAAAATTATCTCTTTCTTCGGATTTCGAGATGAGCGAAAGTTGAGATTGATAATAGAGACAGTGACATCACATTGTTGTCGACAAGTTTTGTCAGTCTTCATAAAAATAAATATCAATCTCACTGGCTCGTTATCTCACGTGGCGTTTGACAGCTCGCCGAAGTAGACGCTCTCTCGGTGATTTCCGACAACGCACCGTCTCAACTCGTTGCAACGGTCAAAATTTATGAGATGCGTTTCGAATCGCCGCCTCATCCGCTTTGTTTGCCAGAGTACACGGTTCCTGGCGCGTATAACTCACATAATAACTCATTTCTGTTTCTACAAAAAGAAAAAAAAGAAAAACAGATACAAGAGAGAGATGCGTGAGCGATATGTCAAAATACGTATGTCTATTATTGTACAAAATGACCATTACAATTACCAACTGTGAGCGAGGAGTTTGCGTGGCAAGGTTCTTGCAATCGATAAGTGTGATAATCAGATCTATTATCGCAAATATGCGTATGTGCACATCATCTATTGCCAATACACGTGAGTAGATTGATATTGCGATTGATGCGCGAGGACAAAACAATATTTTAAGAAAAAAAAACAATATTTCAAGTGGAAACGAACGACTTTTGTGTTTATCGACTCTCGCAAAAACTGTCCCGGAGATTCTCACGTGCGAAAGGACAATTACTACGAAACGATGAACATCCTTCATCCGACATATGACCGCAGAACATATGTGCGTGTGCACACACATACGCAGTGACTCACGTTCCTACAAAAATAGACACATTGCTTTAATTGATGCGCATATTATCTATCGGTCATGTTGTATAATATCGAGTGTTTAATACGTCCTGTGTGTGTTCATTGCGGCGGAGATATGCGAGGAAGAGTTTGAGTAAAAATAATATAATATCGTCGACAAGATCTCGCGCTTATCCAATCGATCCGACGATCCGATATTTACCAACATTGCGATCCTAAATTATTGAAGAAGGTCTCCGGAGAAACACATATCGCGCGCGATGTACGTACTTCGCAATGAAGAAAAAGAAAATCGCGCGCCGAATAACGCGGTCAAACACGCGATCAAATCGCGTTTCGATACGGGCTTCGATCCGGGAAAGGGTCTTCGTAAATTAATGAGGATATAGCCGCGCGCTTGGAATTGAGGGTCAATCGAACGATTGACTGAACATTTCCGTATTATCGACGCGTTCGCCTACGATCGTATACATTCATGGGAATCCGTCCATTAATTTGCGGAATTAGATCGGCGCGATTGCGGTTAATAATAGAAAGACCACAGCTCTTCATAGAAGAGCAACGTGTAACGATAAGAGCCGCGTATAAAATATGTACAACAAGAAACTTTAGAAAGTGACGTGTGCGCGCATAATGTGTGTGTAACTTTAAATAAAACTTGCACGTATTTTGCTTTCGTAAATAAATTAATTTTAAAATAACGTAACGCGCGATTCATCTCTCACGATCATCGCTTTGTTTTTCTTACGTGATTTTTCAGGATTGGTAGCATCGAAAAATTGGTTGACGGCGACAAGCGGGTAATTGCGACCAAACATCTGCTTCCAGAGAACAACATAAACGTTGTCGTCAGGTATTTAGCGCAAATACTCTCTCTAATTATCATTACGCTAGCAATCCGAGCGAATTTAATTTTAAGTTATTGTAATGACATAACGCTTTGTCCTCTTTAGAGTTCGTCCACTCAGTAATAAGGAAATTAAAGCCGGCGATGAAATGGCCGTGCAATTTCCGGGCGACGGGCAAATATACGTGAGCGAAAATTTAATTATCTCGACAGTAATATTTATATTACATCCTTAAAATTAATATCGTCTATCCAATCAATCGATATATTGTTGCAATATCTCTTTGGCACAATGTTATTGGATTGATAATGTACGATGATAGTACTCACTTTGGTCGCGTTAGGGTGAAACAATTCGAGTGCCATTTATTTTGCAGTGCGATGCGATTACGAGCAGCGGTGACAAAAAGCCGAAGGTGTTTTCCTACAATGTTGTTTTCGAACCTAACGCCACGCAAGAAGACATTCTGCAGCACTCGGGCATGAAGAATCTCATCGACATGGCGGTGGAAGGATTTAGCTGCACCGTGTTTTGTTACGGACAGACCGGAAGTGGCAAAACACACACTCTGACTGGACCTCCGAGACTCGTAAGATCTTAAGAACAAAAAAAAAAACAATTTTACAAATTCTGTTCTTCGCACGACAAATTGTAAACAACTGTTTTACATGTTTCGACTTTACAAAAGACTCACACTTGTTTGTATATACAAGATGTAAATTTTTTACATATTTTTATCTTGTGCCTGTCGAAGAGAACATCGCTTTATTTTTTGAGAAATACTTTTATATTTATTATTATTATTTTTTTAAGGTTTTCGAAAAAAAGAAACGTTCCTTTGATTGTCAAAGTTTGTAGTTGAGGTGTTCTTTTTGTTTCTAACGGCGCCTTACGATAATACGACTATGCTCATATATGCAGAGAACAATGCGATACGTAAAACATATGGTGACGTTACGTTACCCGATCGATAGTTTTACGTAGTCGATGCGGGAAGGTTAAAGTTGATTGTCTTTCGTAGATAAGATAATGCGACGCGTCTAAGTCACACGTAATGTGTTGGTTCTCGCGACTAGAACGCGTCATTAGAATTTCGATAGGTCAAGTTTGCATTGAATAAAAAAAAAGCGATGCTTAGGACGAATTAAAAAAAGAACAGTAACATTGGGAGAATAATTCCGAATACGCGCGCAAAATTACAAAATGTAGAGCGAAGTGCGAAGTTCTTTGATGAAATTTATTTATTGCGCAAAAAAAAAAAATCATTCGAATTGAAATTCGCGCGATTCTCTGATGATTCTAATGTTACTCACTCGTAGTTCGAAAAGATGGACCCGTACTCGGAGAACCACGGCCTGGTCTTCCGTTCCTTCGTCTACCTATTTAAAGTCCTTCAACAACACGACAAGTGCAATTTTGTACTAAAAGCTTCCTTCCTGGAAATCTATAACGAAAAGGTCGGTGTGCGTTTTGAAATGATAAATACACAAGCACTTAATAAATGATCGAAGTGCAATTATTTCGCACGCGTTAAATTTCATACAAAAAAACAACAGGTGATAGATCTTTTGAATCCCGGCACCTCGAGAAAACCACTAGCAGTTCGATGGAGCAAGAAAACGCGCGGATTTTTTGTTGAGAATCTCTTCACGGTGGAGTGTGAGGAACTAGACGATCTTCTGGCGGTTCTCGAAGAAGGTAAAAAGAAAAAAACAAAACAATTTTTTCAGAGAAAGAAAACTACATACAATTCCAAAAATATATTCGCTGTACCGTGCTCTAGTTCACCTTTAAATTAATAATAAAATATTGGTCAATGGGTTTTTTTTTTTATTAATTTACTCGTAAACTTATAATTATTAATCTCTGCAAATTGTTTTGAGAGAAAACAGAAATTATGTCACTTTCGCAGGACTGAGAAACAGATCTATCGGAACGCACAATATGAATGAGTATTCCAGTCGAAGTCACTCGATTCTGACCGTATACATAACTTCTGAGCAAGCCGTGAGTATTAAAAAAAAATTACGATAAATTTCGTGGTTAGCGCACAAGTAATTTCCTTGAAAAGGATAACAAAAAAAACCAAAGCAGCATCAAATGTACGCGCGATAATAAATCGTGTAGATAGCGTCGCGACAAAAGTCGCAATTTTATCTCATTTAATTCCCGTGCCATTGTCCGCGCGATCGAGAGAGTTATTAATTTTTTATATCGAAAATCGCGAGAGAGCGATAGATAACGCGACGAGAATTTAAGTTCGTCCCGAAACGTGGCAAAATTAATTAATTAATTAATTTTATCCCCCGGTTCGCGTTGATTTCACGATTAATTACGTCGCGCAATAAAATTGCTTCGTCGCGAAGATTAAAACGAGTCTACTCTCTCTCTCTGTCTCTCTTCGCGACAGATGGAGAACGGTGTGTTTATCTCGAAACAAGGAAAAATTAATTTTGTCGATCTCGCCGGGAGCGAGATGACGAAGAAAACTCAGAGCGAGGGCAAAACTCTGGAAGAGGCGAACAACATCAACAAGAGTCTAATGGTTTTAGGTAAGTACAAAAATACATGCTACATGTTATTATTATTGTTGGTGCGAAACTTGTTGACATCAGACATTACGCGCCGTGTGCAAACAAAACGCCGTTTCCTACATAAAAAATAAAGATCGCGATAATACGTCATATAAAAATAAAATATATACGCGGGTTGTCGTTTTAACTCACCGACTTGAGCAATTAACGCGACACCGGTTACTTAAAAATAAAAAATATATCGCGCAATCTAACGCGCGTGTGTAACGATCCGCTGAATGTCATTGTTCACCTCGTATCTGAGAAGAATCTCTCTCGCTTGAATTCATTTCGACTGTAACGATTACATAATTAATTTATCGACGAAAATTGGATTAGATCGTGAGTTACAAAATTACGACGATGTTTATTATTTAGAATAGCTGAAGCAATCGATGAAGCGGACTATTAAGTTACTGACATGTGACAAGACACGACTCCCGTCTGTGGAAAATAATCGATAAACTTTTTCGCGATTACTGACGCGCGCGAAATGAGAAGCCAAGGGAAAATTTTTCACGATTTTCTCGAGAACTCGAAATTTTTGCGACTTCGTTTGCAGAAAACACCTACTGATGCGTACTTTTAACTCGTTGTTTGGCAAAGTGATAGCATTTGATTGTTTGTCGTTTTGCGAGAAATATAATGAAATATAATGTTTGTTGTGCATTTGTTGTACGTACAGGATATTGCATCGCCTCCTTGAGCGACGCGAAACGAAAAGGAGGCCACATTCCTTATCGGGACAGCAAACTGACGAAGCTTCTGGCGGACAGCCTCGCCGGAAATGGCGTCACGTTGATGGCAAGTAGATAAAAACCAAAAAGTTTTAAAAGGTCCTGCAAAAACAATGTCGCAATGTATATGCCGCGATAACGCATTTATATATTTGAGAGCTCGTACCCATATCATATATGTACATATTTGTTTATGCGATAAGTGATAAACATACATCTCGACCACGTCGGTCGGCACGTTAAAAAAATGTCACGACGTGAGCTCTTTTCGAAAGATTTAATCGAACCAATTGATTGTATCTAGATCGCTTGTGTCTCACCGGCACGTTCGAACGCTAACGAGACTCTGAACACACTGCGATATGCCGCGCGAGCCAAAAAGATTTCCACAAAACCGATCATAGTAATGGTAAGATGCGCAATTCGGTGAACGTTTTCTTCAAAAACTCACGATCATCGACGGATCGTGACAAAACGTCGACTGTTATTTTTTGTTTTTAGGATCCACGCGAGGCTCTGATTCTCAGTCTGAAGCGAGAGGTCGGAGCTCTTCAGACCGAGAACGAGCATCTGAGAATGGCTCTTCATCTCAGCAGCGAGGCTCAAAATATGATCCGCAGCGAGTCTAAAAGTAACTCGTCAAAAAATTCTTACAAAAAAGAATGTGTGTTTTGTATAATTTATCAAGAAAATGTGCAAAAAAAAAACAAACAAAATGATTCTTTCGCAGCCGAACGACGGATACCGGTGACACCGCCGCCGGTGGACTTCGACAAATTGGCCGAGATGGAGAGCTCGGAACTGAGCCAACTTATTCACGCGTACATCACCGAAAACGAGGCTCTGCGACGCGAGAACGCGGAACTTTACGCCACGCGGGAACAGGTGATACGAGATCAGGAGCTCGTTTGTCGGGAAAACGAGAGACTGCTCAGAAAACTCGAGGACGTGAACTCGTAAGTTTCTTACTGGCGTTAAAAATTATAATCTCTGACGCGTAGTTATAGAAATCTCTTACTTCTTGTGATATTTTTATAATACAGAGTGTGTTGTCGATCGCCAATAATACCCGCGAGACCCTCGTATTCGGCGGAATTGTTGAACGATAACAACGAGGACGTACCTGGCGCTACCAACGTCTGGACCAATCCGAATGCAGCTCCTAGTCCAGTGTACTCCTTCTCGAAGGTGCGGATCATCTGAAAATAATGCAAAATAATTTAATAATAATAATAAAAGTTAAATAAATATAGCTCAATAAATAAGACAAAATAAACGAATCAATTATTTAATAATAATAATAATGTGTGATATAATGTGACGCATATTTTCTTTGTACAGTCTACGGTCAATAGCGGATTGTACAGATCAGCCGGCAATATGCCGGAAAAGATGTTGAAGGAACTCGATCGTCGTAGAATCGTAGGCAGTTATAACAACATTGCCGAGGTGTACAAAGATAAGAGCAGTCACCGTCGTCACAATTCGTGGGACAACAGCAATCGACAGATGATTAGTCCGGATCAGAGAATCTCTCCAGTAGATATAAATCAGTAAGTGATCTATGCTTTCAAACTTCAGTCTTTATTTCTTTTTTTTATGTTTGTTATTTATTTTTCAAACATTTTTGTATTAATAGTGAAATTGCATTTTGATATTTTTACGTTACAATTTCATATATTTTTATTATTTTTTTAATAAAAATATCTATCTCTTGCAAAATTAGCACAAATGTTGCACCTTCTACTGAAGTGAGTTCTCTTCTCTATTTCTCGTATATTTCACATTATACCAAACATTATTCTCTCGCTCTTTCTCTCCTTTTATTAAAGTTTTATAGTTTGTAAAAAGATGCATGAATGTGTGACAAACAGTATTTAAATTCGCATCAAATGTGGTAATCCAAGCAAGCATTCACGGTGACAAGAGATGTCACGTACAAAAAATCATTATTTCAAAACAAACTGTACGTATTACAACATGAGCTGCTGTTGAATGTGATGTATCCTCAGTTGATCTTTAAAGTTTCATTTTAGAAAAACAAAATAGAGATAAAAGCTTCAGGTTTTATTTCCCGAAGAACAGATATTTTTACCACGTTTTTTTTTTTTTTTCCACGGAGCACCACATTTGATGCTGACTGCGCGTTTGCGTTGAACGCGAGAGCATAGTCGGCTAAACTAACCGAAGGCACGCACGGTGACAGTCAAGGTCGAAGGACGGCCTTACGGCGTACCTCGACGGTACCTGAGGAGGGTAAGCCTCCACCGTCGAGGACGACCACGGACGAGCTGGCCGTAGCAGACGGCACCATCGCCGCGGCGCCGATCGAACAATCAAACGGTTCGCCTGATTCGATCATGAGCGGTCCCCTCGACGTGGACGGTAATTCCGCTCCCGACACCGCGGAATCGGTCGCTCCTACCGTGCCGTTCCCGCCGATATCGCAATCGCCGCCGCCGCCGCCGCAGTCGCGCGTTGACAGGAGCAACGCCGAAGAGAAGACCAAGGACGAACAGCGGCCGTTCGGAAGCCCGGTATCCGTCGATGAGGATGACGCGCGTTTTTGAAAACCCGCGTGAATTCTTCCGATAAAGAAGAAAAAAATATATATATATTTTTATTTGATCGAAAACACAAAAAGAAAAGAACCAGTTTCTCTTTTTTTTTGGTTTTGACGATATGACCGCGAAAGAGAAATTTCATTTTACATTCGCATTAACAAACGCTTGATTGTACTTGTAAAATATACACCGCTAAGTACACACACATGCTACAACACACATGTATATCTTTCATTATTTTTCTTTATTTATGTATTTTCTTAACTCAAGACTTCACGCAAAACAGAAAGAATAAACAAAAGTTGTACAGAAACAAAGTATATATATATATATATGTATATATATATTATATATATACATAGGTAAAAATTGTGAAGTGTTGTAAGAAATGAGTAAATTAAATTGAATAAAGAAAAAAAAAGTTGTCTATACATTATATATCTCTTCAAAATCATCCTCGTTTTTTCCACATTTGTTTACTTTATTCTATCTCGAATTTCTCTCTCGTTGTTTCGCCATTTTTTTTTCTGATTCAAATCAAAATCTATAGAAGAAGAGAAAATGTTATACTTTTCAATTATGCAAACATTCTTTTTTACCTCCATTGTGATTTAGTTGCCACGCGCTTGGACAAGATAAGTTATGGGAATTGCGCGGCAAATGTTTACACGATCGTATATATACATACTATAATTCGCGGCTAATAAGTAGCGCGATGTTAATTAATTAGCTCGTCGCGCGTGCGTTCCCGTCCTCTTCGAAAAAAATCTTCCGCCGACGACGGTACGTGCGCGGCGGGTTTTCGACATGGCGTCCACGACGTTCGTTTCGATTGGTTGCGCGCACATAGCAGAGAGACTACACACGCATGCGCGCCGATCAGTGTTGCCAATATCAAAATATTGATCGAATGGCCAGTAGTACCATCACGCAATTTTCCCCCGACGACCAAATCCAATCGCAATCGTCGATTAGCCGAACTGACGAATCGCGTGTGACTGACGTGTAATTGGACCGTTGGGTGCGTTCAGACAACTCAACAGTTGCACAACGGTTGAAAGATCATCACTTATGATAGGACTATTCTTCAAAATCCGCAGCGGTTCCAAAAGTACGATCCAATCAGAAGTGATTATCTCTCAACCGTTGTGCAACTGTTGAGTTGTCTGAACGCACCCAATCACTTCTGATTGGATCATACTTTTGGAACCGCCGCAGATCTTGAAGAATAGTCCTATCACAAGTGACGATCTCTCAACCGTTGAGTTGTCTGAACGCACCTAATGGGTGTGTTCAGACAACTCAACAGTTGCACAACGGTTGAGAGATAAT
>NW_018021216.1:34484-61112 GCF_002006095.1 Pseudomyrmex gracilis
CAACAGTTGCACAACGGTTGAGAGATAATTACTTCTGATTGGATCATACTTTTGGAACCGCAGCAGATCTTGAAGAATAGTCCTGTCACAAGTGATGATCTCTCAACCGTCGAGTTGTCTGAACGCACCCGTTAAATCGGAGTCAAAAACCGGAAATAATCAAAATTTATATTAAAAATTGCGTAATTCCTTTTACATAAATTTTGTGGGATTCGCGGAATCGTCGAGATTGAAATGTTTCTTCTCCCGTCGGAGAGACGAGTCGAGAAAAATGCAAATGTGTGGGTTTCAACCCCTGCGTTTCAATCTCATGAATATCGCGCTTAACGAGGGGATTAAAGCGAATGATTCATCAATCTCGCGTCAGGTGCAATCAAAGTTTCTTATTCTCGTGATCCAATCAGAGTCCGATTAAGGGTCGGATCGCGCGCGTAAGCCTTGCGGGTAAGTTTTGATGGCGAAAATCCCGAAGAAGCGTTGTCACGACGGAACGATCGCGTGAGAACGAGCTGACGAATCCCCGCGCGGTTGGTGCCAGCGAATGCTTGAGCACGAGAGGGGAGGGGCGAGGAGCGTGGAAGCGTCGGTAGGTCGAGCGGAACGGTGTATCGTGGCGCGAGGATCCTGTTGGCGTTTTCCGGAAAGAGACAAAGGCATCGCGCGCGGTGTTCTTTGTGCGGCGGACAGGAAAGCGGTCGTGGGCCGCGGATAGACACGAAGAGTAATCGCGGGGTTTGCAGCACTCTCTCTCGGCTGTGGAGGAAGGAGCGAGGAGGAGAGTGGTGGGGTAACGTCGCATCCGTTCTTTCCGTGCTCCGGTGTCGTCGTCTCCGTCGGCGCCGAGGTGTGCAGTGCGAGGAATTCGCGGTGCGGTGTGCGCGCGGTAGAGCAGTAAAGAAGGCAAGAGAAAGGGAGATCGTGAGAGGCAGCGTGCGAACGAGAAAGAGCGTGAAGGGAGATTGTGAGGGAGAGAGAGAGAGAGCGAGAGAGTGAGAGAGTGAGAGAGTGAGAGAGATAGATAGAGAGAAAGAAAGAGGGAAAACGCGAGAGGGTATAATCAGGGGAAACAATCGACGGCACGTAATCCGACGTCTCCGTGACACGTTCGTGAAGTCCTCCGATGTCTAGTGCTGAGGTGGCGGAGAGCTCCGTTGATCCCCCAGCCAAGAAGCGACGCGTTGGTGCTGCCAGCACGACGGGAGGAGCCGACGACGAGCCGAAAACGACGAACGTGGCGGAGATGGCAAAGAACGGCTCCACGAGTAGCGGCGGTCCCACGAGCAGCGCCGGCCGGGCACCCGCTGAGATCGACGAGGGTCTTTATTCCCGCCAGCTTTACGTACTCGGTCACGACGCGATGCGTCGCATGGCGTCCTCGGATGTGCTGATATCCGGCCTCGGTGGTCTCGGCGTTGAGATCGCTAAAAACGTCATCCTCGGCGGCGTCAAGTCCGTCACGCTCCACGATCAAGCTTTGTGCAAACTGGCTGATCTGGGCTCGCAATTCTATCTGAGCGAGACTGATATAGGTGAGATGGAGCAAAACTTGAACACTAATCTAAAACACAAGGAAAATGAAAAAAAAAAAAAAACCACATATATATTTCTTTGTTGCTAAAAACAACTAAGAAAGAGAAAATCAAAAGTACAAGACGTGATATAAAATTATGATTTTCAGAAAATCTGCATATAAAATAAACAATGCACACATGTAAAATATTATAAGTAAATCAGAAAAACAATAAATCCCCTATATATTCAAACTACAGAGTAAGAAGAACAGAATGTAGTGTAAAAACTACTGAAATATAAATAGAATAATTCACAAAATAGATATATAATTTTACAAGAGATAAATACATGGGATTTCTTTGTGCAATACAATGCGCAACTTACTGCAACAATATCACAGAGTTGCCTTTGTTTTTTCTTGTCAGATAAACAGTCAAATGGGAAAATTATCAAAATGATAAGATTTAAATTTGATACGAGACAAATTATACGCTAGCACATTATTTGTTAAAATTTATAATTCAGTTTTCACCACACGTAAGCAAAATTGCTAATTTTACTCTAATCACAATCAAAATATTGGATAAATCTCTAAGAATGTCTTCTATTAATGCAAGTCATCGTGAGAAGGTTGCAAAATATTGCTCAAACAGTCTCAGTGATACTTGTTTTCAACTCTGTCAGTTTCAAAAATTGCCAATGAAAACTTTGTAACTTACAATTTTATATTATTTGTAATTAAAATTTATATATTGAATATAATAGATTGAATTTTTTGCGTAATTAATTATTTTCACAGCCGGTATATATTAAAACTGATCTTAACTTAACAGGTAAAAATCGCGCAGCCGCGTGCTGTCAACGCCTATCAGAGCTAAACAACTACGTGCCTACTCGCCATTATTCTGGCTCGTTGAGCGAGGATTACATTCAGCAATTCAAGGTTGTAGTATTAACGGAAACGTCGCTTTCGGAGCAGATACGTATTTCAGAAATAACCCACGCAAATAATATCGCTCTGATAATCGCCGACACCCGCGGCCTCTTCTCTCAAGTGTTTTGTGATTTTGGCGAAACGTTTACCGTGGTGGATACAAACGGTGAACCACCGGTATCCGCAATGGTTGCTAGCATTTCTCGCGAGAGCGAAGGCGTCGTCACGTGTTTAGACGATACTCGCCACGGTATGGAGGATGGCGACTACGTGACTTTCTCAGAGGTGCAAGGCATGACTGAGCTGAACGGTTGTGATCCAATTAAGATCAAAGTGTTGGGTCCGTACACTTTCAGCATAGGAGATACTTCCAAGTATGGCATGTGTAATACTTTATGTCAATTGATTGTTTAATCGTCACATTCGGCAATTTTGCCGTTATAATTTTATTATGCTATTTATATATAAATTTTATTTTATAGATATTATATTTATTATTATTTTTACTTTAACGAGATTCTCCTGTCTAAAAATTTTCAGATTTTCCGAGTATATACGTGGCGGCATTGTGACCCAGGTGAAGATGCCCAAGACGTTGCGCTTTGATCCATTCAAGACAGCTCTCAAAAAACCCGAATTTCTTGTCACGGATTTCGGCAAGTTCCAATATCCGGAGCAGCTGCATCTGGCCTTTTTGACATTGCACTGTTATGTGGCCGATAAAGGCGCGTCGCCGCGGCCTTGGAACCAAGAGGATGCCGACGAGTTTCTAACTCTCGCCGAGAAGGTGAAAAACAATTACGGTTTCGAGACTGAGATTGACAGCGAGTTGTTGAGCACATTCGCCAAAGTGTCTGCCGGTGATCTGAATCCCATGAACGCCACGATTGGCGGTATCGTCGCTCAAGAAGTAATGAAAGCTTGCTCCGGAAAATTCCATCCTATCTATCAGTGGCTATACTTCGACGCCATCGAATGTCTGCCTTCCGATCGTTCGGAAGTTGTCGAGAAGGATTGCTGTCCTACGGGATCCCGTTACGACTCTCAGGTGCGAGTTAGAACATTATACATTTAAGAGACAATACTTATTTTTTTAAACACAGTATGTATTAAAATTGTATTTTTCTTTTAGATTGCTGTTTTCGGGCAGAAATTCCAGTCCAAGATCGGAAGCTTGAAATATTTTGTTGTCGGCGCCGGCGCAATCGGTTGTGAATTACTAAAGAACTTCGCGATGGTCGGTGTAGGTGCTGAGAGCGGCTCTGTCACAGTGACGGATATGGATCTCATTGAGAAATCCAATCTGAATCGACAGTTTCTGTTCAGGCCGTCCGACGTACAACAGTCGAAGTCATCAACCGCGGCCAGAGTCATTAAGGGTATGAATCCCGATATGAAGGTGATCGCACACGAGAATCGAGTCTGTCCGGAAACAGAAAAAATTTACAATGACGAATTCTTCGAGATGCTAGACGGCGTGGCAAATGCGCTTGATAACGTGAACGCTCGCATCTACATGGATCGCCGTTGCGTATATTATCGTAAACCTCTCTTGGAATCTGGCACTCTCGGCACTAAGGGTAACACCCAGGTAGTTGTGCCTTTTCTTACCGAATCGTACAGCTCGTCGCAAGATCCGCCGGAGAAAAGTATCCCAATCTGCACGCTCAAGAACTTCCCTAATGCCATTGAGCACACTCTGCAGTGGGCACGCGACAATTTTGAGGGCCTCTTCCGTCAATCAGCGGAGAACGCAGCGCAATACATTTCCGATCCACAATTCGTCGATCGGACGCTCAAGCTGCCCGGCGTGCAGCCTCTTGAAGTTCTGGAATCTGTCAAGACCGCGCTGGTTGACGAGAGACCGAGCACGTTCGCCGATTGTGTAGCATGGGCCCGCTGCCACTGGCAGGAACAGTATAGCAATCAGATCCGTCAGTTATTATTCAACTTCCCGCCGGATCAATTGACTTCGAGTGGTCAGCCGTTCTGGTCCGGACCAAAACGTTGTCCAGATCCGTTAGTTTTCGATCCCAACGATCCTTTGCACTTGGATTACATCGTTGCTGCCGCCAATCTCAAGGCCAAAGTTTACGGAATACCAACAAACCGCGATAGAGAAGAGATCGCTAGGATCCTTACCACTGTTAAAGTACCGGATTTCACACCGAAGTCTGGCGTGAAGATAGCCGAGACAGATTCACAGGTGAGAAATACGTTTATTTTTTTATTATAATATTAACACAGCGCTAGCAATATAAAATCCCGTGATGTTACATTTATAAATAATGTAAACAAATATCTAAAAAATTTGATTGACTATCCACAGGTGCAAGTATCAAACGGCAGTGGTAATATCGATCACGAGCGTTTGACACAACTGCAGGAAGAGCTGCCAAAAATGGAGGATCTGAACAGTCTGGCAATATATCCGCAAGAATTCGAGAAAGACGACGATACCAATTTCCACATAGACTTCATTGTCGCGGCTTCGAATCTACGCGCGACCAACTACAAGATCACTCCAGCCGATCGTCACAAGAGCAAACTGATCGCCGGTAAGATCATCCCGGCAATCGCCACCACTACTTCGGTAGTGGCCGGTCTCGTCTGCCTCGAGCTGTACAAACTGACGCGTGGCGTACGCAATTTGTCATTGTACAAAAATGGCTTCGTAAACCTGGCGTTGCCATTCTTTGGCTTCAGCGAGCCGATTGCCGCTCCCAAGCTCAAATATTACGACGTCGAGTGGACGTTATGGGATCGCTTCGAGGTGAAGGGCGAGCTCACGTTAAAAGAGTTTCTCGATTACTTCAAGGAACATTATAATCTCGAGGTGACAATGCTCTCCCAAGGCATTTGCATGCTGTATTCATTCTTTATGCCGAAAGCGAAGTGCCACGAGCGCATGGGTCTGCTCATGTCGGAAGTGGTGAAAAAGGTATCGAAAAAGAAGCTGGAGCCACATGTGCGTGCACTCGTATTTGAGTTGTGTTGCAACGATGAGGACGGGAACGATGTTGAGGTGCCGTACGTCCGGTATACTCTGCCCTGACTTCAAATCGCGTCGGATACAATGTCTACTTAACTAAGACACTTTAGCCGTATATAGTGATTTCTACAAATTTCTATTTTACGACAATGTAACACATAGAGAGAGGACGTTACTGTTGCTGATCCTCATCTATGGAACGTGTTTAAGCAAGGCACTCTTTCTGTTTCTTTCTTAATTTTTCTTTTCTTTTTTTTTTTTGCCAAATAATTTGCATTCAAAAAAAAAAAAACGCGAATTGTCACACACGTTTTTACAGCTACTTTAGTAAGTAGTAATTTTTGAGCAGCAAACGAGCGCGCGCGATAGTGAGGTCATTTCGGTTAGTGAATAAGATATATAGAAAAGCTTTACATTTCCTTAGATTCTCATCTATTCCCCTCACAAATGTACATGGCTAGAATTTTCTTTTCTTTTTATTATTCGTATTATTATTATTCTCTTCCGCTGAAACGATTATTACACAAAGCATCTCTTATTTTGCGATCGACAGGCAATAAATTCAACTTGAAACTAAACATTTTTTTAAAACAAATTATAAATTAGTTACAAATGTCATGTAAAATCAAACAAATATTGACGAGTTTAACATAAAAATAATCTCTAAAATACATTTGTGTATTTCTCACTAATTTCTTTCGTGGTGTAAAACAAAAATAAATTGAACTTTCGATTTCTTTTTTCTGACGTCCTAATTTGATACACAGCGAATTGATACGTACGTTAGAACCGAATCTGCGATAAATTTCGATTTGTCACGCTCGCGAGCAAAATTTACCCGCATTTTTCTTTCTTATGATAAAAATTTCAATTTGTTTACTATTTCGGAAAAGAAATCCAAGAGGATCAAAGGGGAAAAAAACAAACTACTGTGTGTGCGTGATATATAAAAGTTTTACAAGATATACATATATATATATTATGTATATATATATGTATGTAACGTCAAAAACACAGTTCGATTAATGCAGAGAATTTTTACCGAGACGATAATTTTTTTGTTTTTTTTCTAAGTTACTATATATGTATAAAAATAATCGCTCTATTGTATCGGATGTAAATTAAAAACTGTGCGAGATAAATCGTGAATTCGACGATTTCTCTCATTTTCTCTCTAGGCCGATAATCACTGTAGTCCCATAGAAAAATTATAAACTAGTGTCAGGTTTTCAGCAAACACGATATGTATCTCGTCTGTTTTTTTTTCTCTCCTAGGTGAAGGAGCTAAATATGTAACTCTTCAGAATTAAATTTCACTCGAAAACTTTTTTCTACGTTGTTGCGATGGGAATAACAATCGAAGCGAAATTGTTTCGAATTACCTCCCGAAAAGTGCGTATCTTGCTTGCAAAATCTGACGAAAACCAGACATTTTTTGGCGATTTAATTTGTCGTCGACAAGACGCGCCAGATTTTCATATGCGTTAGATTTCAAGTCTACGAAACATCAGGCTTGATCGAAAAATTGAACAGCAGATTAGTAGCCTTAGCAGATGTGTCAAACGCAGTTCTGTTTAACGGCAGAAGAAAAATCTACTGAAAAAAAAAAAAAAAAAAAAAACTTCGATCGACAGATTTGTTCGAGTTTTCTCGACAAAGTTTTGTCGTCAAACAACATCAGACAGTGGAACACGGATGATGATCTGTTACTTTGCTGCCAATCTGTCAGCATATTTCTCTCGTTTTTTGCTCGTTGAAAACCAGTTGGTTTGTTTTTTATCTTTAGTTTTTGCACACAATTGTTTCACTAACGAGAAAACAATTAGAAAATTACATCATTAAATATATACATGTCTTCTTTTCGTTTTGCCGTTCTGTTAATCAGAGACTCGATACGTACACACACGTCTTATATTAAAAATCAATAGTCTTACTATTCGTTCAATTGATTTATCCGTTTTGCGATGTCTTTCTTTAATAATAACATAATAATAATAGTTTTATAGTACTAATATAATAATAAACTATTATAAATAAACTATTGGCTAAGGCTGGTTGTTACGACGAATATTATATATATATATATATATACATACCGCATATATAAATTTATAAAACAATTTGTCTTTGGAGAAAGAGAAGCTTCTAAAAACACAACAAGTTGCATATATACTTTAGACCAAGGAAGATAACAAATGAAAACGAGGAAAGAAAAATATTTTGTTAATTTTAGGACATAAATATGCGATATAAACGTGCGGATATTTATTATATAAATATATATACACACACACACACACACAAACATATATACACACATGCACAGCAGAGTTCCGCGTAACTTAATTTGTGATCAGAAACCCTATTCCGCACAATTCAAGTTTTCCCTCCGTCAAGAGACGTGTCTGAACATGCGTGACAAGATTGTGCGTAAGGTTATGTTTGCTCTTCGCAGATCGGTGTTCTCTTCCGGTACCGGTAGGAGAAGTGAGAAATTAGCGGCACGAGAAGAGAGAATTTGAGTAGCGCGAACCAATGAACTCTTTAAGGATTTAAGTTATGTAGAACTTTGCTGTATAATTTATCGATAGATAATATAAATAGATGTGTTTTGAATTTCAAGAAATATAAAATTATATAATATCGAAAGAATAAAATATGAGAAGTATATATCTACACACGCACATGTGTCGCTTTCTTTTTCCCCTCTCCTCTGCACGTGTCCAAAAAATAATAATTTATACTTTTCTAGTGTAAATTAATTATTATTATATTCTAGAGAAGTCCAAGTTACGTTTTTTAACGACACGTGACTTAAGTGTAGTCACGTGTCCTTAAAAACGTGATTTAAATAAAATCACGTGACGGGAAGAAGAGAAAAAACAACACGTGACTTTAGTCACTTTAAGCGCGTATCTCCGCCATCTCCACGCTCGGTGCTGACCTTTGTCAACTCGAACATGTGAACTTGTACACACGGCACGGAATAGAGCCGCTACAAATTGGAATCAAACCAATCAGAACAAAATGCACTAAATCTGAGATCGAGTGTTCTTTGGCCCAATTGGCTGCGAAGAGACATTTCGTTCTCAATTTTAATTCGCGGTCCGATATTGGGCTTTTGTGTAAAAGTCGGCGGCGCTTGATCTTTTTATCTCAGTGCTATAAATGGCGATTAAAAGATAGTTGCGGTAGATATAAACCGAGGACGTTTTTTCTGAGGTTATCTCGTACAAACGTCCGTCACGTTGGTCGATATTATAGCGGGGTAACAAAAATATCCCATAGAACGTCGCATTATGGGAGCTCAAAGTTTAATTTATGCTTGTTCGTTGTTGATTTTCATTTTTTACTTTTCGATTGTTGCGTGCGAGGTCGAACCGCGTTACGATGAGAAAATTCAACTTAGAACAACAACGGTAAGCAAAACTTTTCGTAATCTCCTATGAATCTCGTGACTATTCATAATCGGTATAAAAAAACTTATTAAAGCAAGAGTTATATATTTATATATGGGCGTTTTTCAAAAACTGAAATCCATAAGATTATTTCTTTATCTATCTCTCTAGATTTGTAAATTCTTCAGCTTTTGAATGTTTACAAATACACAAAGCTCTTTAATTCAATGAGAATTTAAAAATCTTGTAAAAGCAAATTCTAAAAACGGTTTCTAACTATAGAAATGTTGATTGCAAAGTGTGCTTTAACAATTACAATAGATGATACAAAGATAATTTAAAGATTTAAAACACAGATTTAAAAGTTTGAATCTTTACATTCCACGAGCCAAGTTATAAAACTTAAAAACTGTTTACATATATACAAAAAAAAACTTCTGAAAATTATGTTCTAAAACTCACATCTTGAAAATATCTAAAACTTTGTTTACATCTTCATATTTTATGTATTTGCAGCAGGTGCCAGAATTGGTATCTGAAAAACCACAGGACAGACTAGGATTTTTACATGCCTTTATAGCGTCATTATCTGTTATTGTGGTATCTGAATTAGGAGACAAGACATTTTTTATTGCTGCTATTATGGCAATGAAACATCCAAGATTAACTGTATTTATTGGAGCAATAACCGCTCTTGCATTAATGACTATTTTATCAGGTATTACTTTTAAATACTGTTTGAGCACAGATATTGTGGATATAAGAAAAAACATTCTTTTTTCTAGGAATCATCTCAAGAAAAATATCAGTAGTGTTTTTCATATTTACACAAAATATTGAAAAACTTTATACATACATATTTTTACATAAGTTTATATATGTATGTAAGTTTTTTTACAGCTTATTTTATGAAGTATATGTTTTGATTCCAGTGGTATTTGGATATGCTGCCACAATTATTCCTCGTGCGTACACTTATTATATTTCTACCGTACTGTTCGCTCTGTTTGGCTTAAAAATGTTAAAAGATGGATACTATATGTCACCCACAGAGGGACAGGAAGAATTAGATGAAGTTCAATCTGATCTGAGGAAAAGAGAAGATGAGGTAAATATATTTTTATGATTAAAACAACTGAAGAAAATTTAATTTCTTTATCTAAGTTATAGACTAATTGTAAATATTAGAGTTCTGTATATGTTTTTTATTTAAATAGTTTTTATTCGTCTTTTTATTCAGCTATGTGTTGAGAATCTACTTGTATATAAAAAAAAAACGTAAAGATATTGTATGCAATATTTAAAGCGTGATAAGAATTTAGTTGTTCAAACAATGTCTATAACATTTTTACAGGAGGTTAAATAATGTTTAAATATCATCGCTTTCAGTATGAAAAGGAGACAGCAAGTACTTTAGTTCAGGATCCCGAAACCGGAGTAATACGAAAAACTACAAAAACTAGCGCGTTCATGCTGCTTTCCAGGATATTCTTTCAAGCGCTCACTCTTACCTTTCTTGCCGAATGGGGCGATCGTTCCCAGTTAACGACAATTATCCTTGCAGCGCGAGAGGTAGTTTTGACAATAGTGCAAAAGAGACATCCTTTATTTAGATTTAATTGCATTTGATCATACATTATACTCTTCAGGATGTATATGGAGTTATATTAGGAGGAATATTAGGTCATTCATTTTGCACGGGCTTGGCAGTATTAGGTGGTCGTATAATAGCTCAAAAAATATCGGTGAGAACAGGTAATGACAAAAAAAACTAGATTTTATAGTCGTCGTCTAAAGACTAGAGTGTTCCTATATGATCTGGACATGGAACACTCTGGCCTTCAAATGACGATTCACACGGAGAAGTAATGCAGTCGTACATATAACTCACATTACGAAATACAAGCAAAGAAATTGACTACATAATACTTGTTACATTTTTAGTGACCATCATTGGAGGATTGGTGTTTCTACTGTTCGCTCTAACGGCGCTTTTTGTCAATCCCGCAGAGGACGTTTGAAGACTTTTCTCTCTTTCTCTTGTTATTCCGCCGATATTTGCCAGTATTTGAGTGTTCATGCTTTGTGAACATTTGTA
Source organism: Pseudomyrmex gracilis (assembly GCF_002006095.1). Taxonomy (NCBI): domain Eukaryota; kingdom Metazoa; phylum Arthropoda; class Insecta; order Hymenoptera; family Formicidae; genus Pseudomyrmex; species Pseudomyrmex gracilis. Next base: position 45,419 of record NW_018021216.1, read on the forward strand.
AATCAGAAATGCGCTATTTTCACATTGTGACCGAGAAACAAACATCCTTTTATCGATTTTCAGAAGTCTTGTCTCCCAGAAATCAGCTACAATGTGCAAATAACTGACATCTCTGCTGTAAATTTGTGTATATAAGAAATTAATGTGCGAGGGATGAGTGTTAAATATCAGAAACGAATGACATACAGCAACGGCAATATCACATTCTTAGAGTCATTGACATGTATATTTGTACAATAGGATTCTCTGTTTCTTGATTTTATTTCCATAATCTTTGCATCTACTTAGATGATTGACCGCTTTTGTCTTCTTAAAGACAATATTGTTGATGGTAAGGATGTGTTCGAATATTCGCGGTACGGGAGAAAAAAAAATCACTCTCTTCTAAAAATTTAAAATATCAAGTACAAAATTATAAATATTATATGTGTGTATAGAGACAGAGTATGTACAACCGTGTGATTTCTTAATTTCCAGGATCTCAAAATCAAAAATTTTGTCGAAAATGTCGGAAAATATTTCTCTAATTGTTTATACCATAAATGTTTTTGTTTGTTTTTTTTTTTTTTTTGATTCAATGTACATTCAATATAAATATGTATATATGCTGAAAAAAATATATTACTCAACCGTACTTCACATACAAAACTGTTCAAATAATATATTTATACATGCCGTCTGTAAGATATTAAAAGAGACAGACATAGTTTTCTATGTTATATATAAATAAAAATGAAAATAAGAGATTATAATAATAGAAAAATTATATATAAATATTGATAATAGAAAAAAACATGAATTATGTGGAAAAATCTGCTTGTAGAGCAAAAATTTGAAGCAAATAAAGATTTGTACATGTATATATACCCATGAATTATTTTTTAAGTGTAGCAATGTTGCAATATATCGAGATAAAATTATAAATAAACTCGCTAAAAATAAATATTATTTTAATATTGTACATATAAGAACATATATAGAGATAAAATATAAAAATATATAAACAAGATATATTTAAGATGAATTTACTGTATATAGAAAATGTAATATGGATGTCGTTCAGTAAAAAAAAATTTATATATATATATACACATGATATAATACGTGTATATATAAGGGAAAATCAATAGGGAGTTCACACAGCGTAATATTATTTTCTTTTTCTTATCGCGAACACGGAATTTTTGTCGAATATTAACGTTTATTTGGTGCATGTATATACATGTTCTATTTACACTACTGAATACAAGTCTTCGGAAAAAGCGGTAAGTTCTCAAATGTAGGAATTCCAAATTGTAATTTTTTATTGGGGTAAAGTACTTTGAATAGTAAAGCATTCTATATTCTTTTTTTTTGTATACGATTCACTAGATAAATATTCGCTATAGTTTTTAGTTGTTTTTTTTTTTTTTCATCAATAGAAAGATGGATACATTTTTCGTCGTCGGGTCACAAAAATTTCGTAACTGAAAAAGTTTAACTAATTAAGTTCAACTTTTTCTTTTGTCCTGAAAAAAACGTAAAACTGCTTCAAACTTTTCTGAGCAACAAACTTTTTGCAGCTCGACGTCGCACGCTTTTTATTATATCGAATCGAGGTATACACGAGCATCGATAGTAATGCTGCTCACCTTCGATTCTATCTATAAATACTAACAGGACATGAAATTGTTGCGTCTCAATAAATAAAACAAGTCGTTGTTGCTTTTGTGAAACTTCGGTTTGCTTTGTTTTTTTTTTTTTTTTCGTCCATATATCATTACATACGTACGAAAATTCTAAAAGAGACACGAAATATTTAAGATTTTAAAATCTCCGAGAGAGATCACTAGAATCAGGTCCGCTTATTCCGTAACTTTCAATGTAAACGCGTTGAAAATTACAGAATAAACACGCAGATAATGATTAATGAATACTAAATATCACATAAATCTTTTATCTTGTTGCTATTTGTTTCCCTTCACTTTTCCGCACTCCCCGCTATACGCTCTCACACACTCTTCTCATTTTTTTCTTTCTTTCTCTTTTGTCACGCTTTTCTTCCGCTCACCACTTTCCGTATTCAAACAACACATCGGAAACGGAAGTCCTCATAGTTGTCGTTGTTCTTTAAAATTTACTTCTCATTCACTCTGTTTCGTTTCAAAATTTTTGAGAAAGAGTGGAAAACATTCAATAACACATAGTATGTAGCAAACTATCTTTTTTTTTTTTTTTTGCAAAAACAACAAGATTCCGCAAAAGTAACAACGACGTAACACTCGCGATGAGATTTAATTTACGAATTAAGCTGAAAACAAAATTTACTTAGAAAATATCATAAAGTATTAAGTGTATATAAATATATAACGTAAGATAAAACACTAGGCGACTACTAAAATGACACCTTGATCGTGAAAAACAAAAAATGTTCGTATACTTATACATTATGCACCCGGTATGTGTGTGTGTGTGTGAGAGATTTATCTTACATAAAATTCAAAATATCATTCGACTATGCATAATTGCTGAGAAAAGAATCGACCGTCTTTCTTTTTTTTCATCTTTATCTAGCACGAAGATATGCAATATCGTTGCATTGCGGGAACATAACATATATAAATTACAATTCAAACGCAAGAATCGTTGCAATATACAAATTGTTCAATTTGTGTTCAAACGGAGTTGAATATATACCTATCTAACAGCTCAGCTATATTATTTTCTACGCGCTCACTCAAGTCTTCTGTTAACGGCAAATTATGCGTATACTGCTTATAAATTAATTCAGTAAATAATCAGACTATATATCTCACAAAAAAAAACAACGCGGAGATTCATTTAGGCGGTGGAAAAACACTGAATTGAAACATTTTCAAGAGAGAGACGCAAATGTGAAGATGGACAAGTATACTCGTCTCACATATATGTTTATAGATATATCATGTTGCTTACCTATTCATATATATATATGTGTATATATATATATATATATATGCGCGATCACATTCATGATGGATTTGGCTGGGACGAGGTCGTTCTACACTGTGCTTCAAGAGCTCGGAGTTTCTCAAGTCTATACATCGGGTCCATCAGGTCTTTCTCGTCGGAAACTGCAGTCGGAGACTCAACGGTTTCTGTATCATTTTTTGGACGTCTTAATTTATACATTAGAGACATAAATTGAATATAATTGTATTGTGTAAAAATATTGAATTTCTCAAAGTTTTGAGAACATTCTTAATTGATTCTTGATGTGTTCCCGTATTTCTATTTAACCAAAAGAAAATAGAGACCAACTCGTTTTATTAAAAATCACCTGTCGCGAAAGTTAAGTAATTACTTGAATTATCTATAGTGCTACTTACCGATGGAATATTGATTATTGGGTTGTGACAAGATATTTTGGTTTTTTCGCGCTTGATCGATCTCTCGTAATCCTTGCTCTATAAAATCTTGGAAGAACTGATGAGACTTAACCAGGAACGGTTCTACGTCAGCCTCGGGATATTGAAGTTTGAAATCGTACAATTGTACCAAGCCCTACGAGAAAAGGTATGATAATTCAAATTGTGATAAAAATGTGTGTAAGATGGTACATAAATTTTTTTCACACGCGTAGTTTTTTATACACATACTTCTTGCATATGTTCTTTTGATCCGATTTTCTTAAATATTTCTGCCAATTGTTGACGAGTGGATTTGGACAGATGCTTTTGCGTTCTGCTCACATTGTTTGCTTTTGGCGTCACCTTAGCTGTAGCATTAATCTCATCTGGTTTAAGACTCTAAAGAAAACATTCGCTTAATTATTAATTAGTTTAAATTATTTACACGTGTTTAAGAGTGTAATATTGACATGATATAGGTTTTTTTTTTAAGAGAAAAGTATGCAATAATACAAACCGCGATTAATCTTATTAAATAAGCGTGCAACTCAGACTCGTTGGTGTTATTTATTAGCGTCAAGTGATTAAGTATCGAACTGCCTTTTACTCTGGTCATACTATGAAGAACTGTCTTGACTGTTCGTAATGGGGTGTCTGGAGACTTTCGTTTTTTCCACCATGTGGTTGGATAATCCTAATAAAAAGAGTAACATATATTTATACATATGTGTAAAACATAAAAAAAAAAAAGCAAATTAAAATAAGAAATTGCATTACCTTAAGGAAGCGATGCACTTCCAAAAGTATGGTGTCATAATCTAAGTCAGCGGCCCAATTGGACATTGTTTTCACTATTTTCCACAAACACTTCATTACCAATTCCTCGTATTTCGAGGGAACGTTCGACTCGGCGCACGAATGAAGTAATTTAATCAATACGCTAGAAATAAAGATAAATGAAAAATTATATAAAAAAAAAAACAAAGAAGTAATTAAGACAAATATTTTATCATAAGATCTTACCATATAATAGTGGTGTGATTTGAATTGTCGATAATTTTTACCATGATGCTATTTATTACTCTGTAATATGCTCCGGCTTGATTTAAATGTTCCAACTTGTTCTCGGCTAACAGGCTTATCATTTGATCCACCAATTCCTTCAGATGCATGAAAGGAACGTTCTTTCCAAGAAATCCAGTGTCATAAAACTGAAAGAGAAATGTTTTATTTCAAATCTTATTCTAAATATATTGTTGAAATATGCAACACGTTATTTTTTTATAAAAGTTTCTTATCAATAATTCCACACAAATATTATATTGATTTACGTCAGATTTACTTTATTAAAGTTAAAGCTAATAAATTACAAAATAATGTAATTGTGAACACAAATACTTACTGTAAGTATAAGCAGGAATGTGTTTCTGAAGCCCCTGGATACATCTGCATTTTCTTGACGTAAAGGATACGTCTGTAATAGCTTCAGTTGCATATTTATCGATCCGATAAATTTGTCCTCCTTGGCCTGCAAACTGGCTGCTTGAGGAGATTTTAATAACTGCAATATAGAATTATTATCAAATATTATTAGATATTTATAACTTGAAAAATAGTTTCTCTTCGTGTAAACTTTACATATAAAATGTTGTTTTCTATGTATAACACACGTATAAAGACGTCGAAGAATTTAATACAAACGTTTTCTATAGCGTTCATTGACTGTATCGCAGTGGGTAAGTCCATACTGGCCATAGACAAAATGTTACGTTCCAATGCCTCATCTTTACTATTGACAATAGAAGGTGACACTGATGACTTTGAAACCAACAATTTTGGGGGCGAAATGGGTATCATTCTATGAGATAAAGTAGAAAAAATTATTTTGTTAAATAATTAAGTTTAATACATGTTTTAATAAACATATTTACTGATATCTATTTTAGAATCTGCATAATTAAATCTGCTTACTGTGTCTTGGGTGGATTCAACATATTAACTGGGGCCTCGTTCAGATCGGACAAGCTGGGTTCCACCAATACTGGATTACGATATTTTACCGGAGCGTTCAGTTCGATCTTCTGCAAGAATTCCATGTCCAAGCCGAAGGGACCTGAAGGAGCTTTTGGTTGAGTCGATGTGGGAGAATTTCTAGAAAAAAAAAAAAAGACGCGCCGTATAAAATAAAGTAAACGCGTCAACATTTTTGAAACTTTAAGAAACAAACACATTAAAATGGAGAAACTATATGTATACGTGTGCTACTCTACTTTAAAACGTAATATCAGATTTACACACGCATTCGCGCACAGTGTGGCTAAAAGATGAATGAAAGAAATGACAGCGTGACTAAGACGAACAGAGATGACAACTGACGACAGAACAAAAATTAATGTAAGCGAATACACGACAAAATCTTCTAAGATACTTCCCAGCACCTAGTTTGTTAAAACGCACCGCAGAGAAAAATAATCTTGCATACAATAAAAAAAAAATCAACAAACGTTTTCGAATTATTATCAGGAAGATGATTTTGCGTTTCTTGATTATTATCGGGAACACGACTTTCAATATCGATGGAAAATGTCTGGTCCGGTTTTGATGACGATATCTCCTGAACAACCACAGCGGGCACCTGATTGTCTTCATTAGCGTCAGTGTTCTTAGCATTTGCCCTGCGGATATGTTACAAGCGAAGCACATGCGATGTGAATAATTTAAAAATAATAATTTTACTGCAAAAGAGAAATAATAGCAATTGTTTTACACACACACTGCGTTGTGCGTGTTTGTGATCTGTGTACTTCACACAACGGCATTATTAAATTTAGTTTTTATTTAGTTAACTTAAACTTATAAAAATAATACTAAGATTATAAAGGTCAAACTAGACGTAGATGCGATTATTATTAGACAAAAAATTGTTTTAAACAAAAAATACCTATAAATGCTAACGTGTACAAAAACAAAACTTACAACTCGGGTACTGATTCTATTTGCTCGGGAATCTCATCCTGTTCATCTTCGTAGTCTACCTCTACGTCGTCTGTTGGCGGACTAGAAGTTACGATTGTAGGCCCGGAAAGTCTGGTAGCGGATGCTGACTTTGCCGGCCGATTTTTCGCCGCTCTTTTGATTCTCTCATCTAACAGAGACTTATCTTTCTCCGATATCTACAACAAACAACATATCTATAGATGTCATATCTATATAGATTATATCCGTTCGTACACGTACCTGACCGATGAGCTTGAATACACGTTCTCCTTGAAGGAAATAGGCCTGAACTATGCAGTTCAGCGCGGCATTGCGAACCGAGTTATCACGATCCGCAATCTGCTTGGCGATTTCCTTCAATGCCGCAGACGGTGTTGGCTGACATACAGAAACTCCATAATTCTCAATTAACGATCCTAATTGATCCAAGCATTCTGCAAACGTAAACACGTTCGTATCGTTCGCGTATAAAAGTTTCGCGAATTTCTCATTGGAAACATTGATAAAAAATAAGATCCCTACCTGTTCTTTGTCGCGCGTTCTTTGACTTCAAACCTTCCATCACGTATGAGAATAACTTACTCACTGGATACACTAAAGCTATTTGCTTGAACAAAGCTCGCACGCCATTACGCACGGCATCTTTTGGATCTCCTATCTGTCGATCGAAATCATAAAACCAATTGATGTTGCATATATCGCGAGTTGCGTATATCAACAATTTATATACAAGTGTATAACGTACTTTGATAATGAGATAAGGAATAAACGATGCCGCTTCATTTTCCAGCATGTGATATTCGTCCTCAATTAACACATTGAAGACCAACTGTAAGTAATCTAAACCTTTCAAAAGCACTGACGGATTGGTGTCAAAAAATCGTAGTGTCAACCATTTGAGAATGAGATCAAGATTGGACACCAACGCCTTACTATTTCCAGGCAAATCCTGGTGAAGAAGATATATAAATATATTTTTTAATGAAAACTTGCATGTATCAACATTTTAAATTGTTTAAATTGTTGCACAAAAATTTTATCTATATGCACACCTCGGTAAGCGCTTCAATAGCCTTTAAATGATATCGGAAATCGGAATGGAACATGTTTGCTCTCAAAGTTTTGTTGACATTCGCCGCGGTCATGAGATCCTTTAGAAGTTCCACAAATTCTTCTCTAGGCGTGGTGAAGTTCCACTTGAGCACTTTTAATTTCTGCTCGTCGATTACACGTTGATGCTTCAAGTTGTTGATTACCAACAAAGGACTGTTGTCTACGTCATCGTCCTTCTTACGAGCACCGGCCGCTTTTGATGTCGCGCCCTTCTAGAACAACGAACAATTAGCAATATACCGCGTGTAAAAGAAAAAAAAAGATTACTGTTTACCGAGAAAAATAGTGTTTGATATAAACACATTAAATATATTTTATCGAAAAATTTCACAATAGTGATAGTTACCGATTTAACTACTTTCGCCACTTTTGCACCTTTCGCACCGTTCTTTTGAATATTATCGTCTGAAGGTTCTTTCTTCGGCAGAGGCTTTATTGGTAAACCGGGACGAGCTTTGTCTAGCGCCGCGAGTACAACCGTCCTCGATCCTGGCTGTGAAGTTTACGCGCAATTTCATTTTGTTGTCACATATAAATTTGCAAAAACTTTTTATTGTATCATTAGAACAATGCACGTGACTAGAATTCTTGAAGAAAAATCATCGACTTTACACCAAGAGAGACTCAATTATGGAAAATAAAATTATTACTCAGCGCCGTACCTTTAATTTCTCGGTATTTCTCATCATTGTTTCGTAAGAGAGATGAATCATGAAACCCAAAATGGCTTCCTGAGCGTTTTTTCGCACATCGGAATTGCGATCTTCCAAATTGGAGTACAGACACGGAAGGCACACAAGAACTTCTTCCTTCGGGATTTGTTTTACCGGAATAGACGGTAATTTCTGCGCCAACCAATTCCAAAGTTCAGTTCGCAGCATCGGCGATCCCGTTTTCAAACCGTCTCCTATCATCTCGCCGTCGAAAAATTCTTTGTAGCCGCACTGATCTCCCCACGTGTTGATGCAGGAGATCGCTGCCGTTCTGATCCAATTTTTGCTGTCACCTAAACACTGTAGAAAACCGGGAAACAAAACGCGAATATGTTGCTTTACCGGTGGTCCAATAGCCGTCGCCAATGTTTCGCATATACCTAAAATTAAATTTATAAAAATATTGATAAAATCTGACACAATATTTTTATATCGCTGAATCAATTAACAAGAGATTTATAATATTTATTAATTATTAAATATGTGTAGAAAAAATATTGAGATTTAATTAGCCAGATACTAACCCAGAGCTGCTTGGGCGATCTTGCTGTTGCTGTCCACAAGACGAAGAGCCAGACTCTGTGGCAAATCACCGATGTTCGATTTGATGAATCTCGTCTCGCTCAGAATGGTGTTAATTTTTTGCAGCGCCTCGTTGCGCACTTTCCAATTCTTATCGGCCAATTCGCCTAATAGCGCTTCTGTGATCTGAGCGCTGATGTCAGCGCGCGGAACCAAGTCGTTTAGATCCGTTTCGCCTTCGCATGGCTTCTTATCCGACAACTCCTCCGTATCTTCGTCTTCATCTTCCGCATTAACGGCGTTCTTTTTTGCTTTAGCGCCGCGAATAGGCGCCGGTGGCGTTTCACCGTTGCGTTTCTCGCATTCTTGCTCAATTTGTTGACGCAATGCGGGCTTTTCGTTATCAAAAAATGTTAGCAAAGTCTTGCCCATGTACAAGTACAAGGTGCTCACCAGTTTCACGGCAGCGGTGCGCACACTGGGATTTGTCATTGCTATTGCCTTCTTGATGTTTTCAATGATGGACTTGACATTGAGACCACAACCGAATTCTGTTAACCCTCTGCATAGCCACACCAGTACTTCCTGCTGCACTTTCGGATTCTTCTGATTGAACGCGAACGTCACTATCTCGTCCGCCACGTACTCGAAGCTCGTGGTCTCAGCGATTGCCAATAAGGTCTCGATGGCGATCGAACTGTTCTTGGCATCCGCCAGTTTTTCCGCAATATCTATGAGGCAATATTCGGCAACAGTAGAAGTGAATGGATAATTCTCCGCCAGATATTTTACAATTTCTATTCGGAGTTTCAATACTTGAAAATTCGTGTCCTTAAATCCGGGTTTCTTCGCTAAAATCCGTACGATTACTTGAACCGACACTTCCGCCGTATCCATCGTTTTTATCACGTCCGACAGCTGTATGACCGCAGCCAGACGCGTTTTCCAATTGCTATCTGCGAGACCCGCAATTACCTCGGCCGGCAAAAGTTGCGTCGCCATCTCGTCGATCTCCTCCGGACTGTAATTCTTCTCCTGTTTCTTCGGCGCTAAGTTCATAAGTGACGACGAACCACCGGGTTTTTTGGCTGCTGTTTTTTTCGCACCTAAGCCAGTGTTGGGTCTTCTCGCAGTGCTCGACTTACTCTTCGGATTTTCTTTGCTCGCTTTGCTCGTGTGTTCGACCTTAGCCGGAGCAGTGTTGGGTCGTTCCTGCTTCTTTGTACCACCAGTAACTTTGACTATTATCACCGCTTTGTCGGCGCACTCCTTGATCTTTGTCATCTTCAAATTGTCGATATCCGTGAGGAATGGCATCATCGCTTTTTCGCCAATCAGCTTCATTGCCGTGCCAAGCGCTTCCGCGGAGTTGTCGCGCACCGTCGGATCCGGTTCGTTCAGCGTCTTCAACAAACCGCTGGTATACGATTTAAGTAGCTTCTTGTTGAGATTTGCAGGCGGTGTGCGTGTGAAACATCGAGCCAGATAAGCGGCTGTTTCGGCCTTGACAGCAGGATTTTTGTTCTCCAACGCAGCGAGAGCGTCCTCGAGGATGAGTTCGATGTTAACGCTCTCGTAAATAGCATCGGCCGCTTCTCTCAATGCTTGCACAACTGTCTGCTTCTTTTCACGGAATTTTTCCAGAATAGCAGGCAGACAGGCGGCAGCGTACGGCTGAAAGCGCTTCTTCAGACCAGCGGCTAGACCGGCCAAACATTTTCCCGCAAGTGTGACTACTAACACGTTAGTATCCTTCAAAATGATTTTCTTCAAGACCTTTACCACTTCGCCGTAATCGCCGCTCTCCAGTTTCTGATTCTTCGTAAGAGTTTCAAGCACTTCCAACGCTTCTTTACGCTCTTGCCACTTCTTGGCTTCCACTTTCTCGTAAAAGTCCTTCGGTAGTTTCGACAGAATGTCTACGGGCGCTAGCAAATCGTAAGGATCTATATCAGGAATTGATCCACCGTCTCCATCCTCGTTATTGTCGTCCCCGTTTTCGCTTCCCGCCGCTGATTCGCTCGTGCCGATGTTCTTCGGTTTTTGCGAACGCAGATAACGCGTGGGTGTAACTTTCTCGTCACCGAGATTATTGAATTCCGCTTCGAGTTCCGTGATGTGCACCGGCTTCAGCGTGTTCAGCTGTTGCTTCAAACGATCGCCTATCCAGCGATACATTTCCACCACCATGATCTTACCCTCTTCTCGTACAGTTTTGTCCCTGTCTTCCAGAAAATTAGCAATCTTTTTCATCAATGGCTTTATGTTGATGACCTTAGGACCAAATTCCTTCAGTGCTAACGTTAGCGTGGATATACATGCCGAAACTATCTTCGGATTCTTCGCCTCTGTGCCTTTCAAAAGTTCATCCTGCACCGCATCATATTTCTCAATCTCAATAAACATTAGTGTTATCTGCACAGCCAGCTCCTTTGTTTTGGTCTTGGGCGCGGCGATGCATTTCGACACAATGCCACTCATTACCTCGCCGACAATTTTACCAGCCACTGCTGCATTCTCAACAAAGGCCAAAGTTGCTTCCAAACCCTTTTCTTGCGCCGCCGCATTGCTGTCAACTACAAACTTCTTGATAAATCCCACATATTTGTTCCATTCTGATGACTTCTCATCATCAATACATTGAAATGTCTTCACACACTCCTCATAGCCATGTAAACGTGCTCGCCAAGACTAGATAATTATATAAAAAATATACATACATTACTCATAGTTTTTATCTTTGTAATGCACATGTAATTTATGAAAATCTAAACATCCTCACACATGAGAGACACAAGCTTTACTGATGTCTAAACATTTTAGACCAAAACAGCTTTACTTTTTACCTTATGAACGCAGCGCTCCTCCAGAGGCAATTTCATATATTCTGTATCTTGCTCCATGATTTAATGTTCCGCAAGAATATCTATAGTTCAAAAAAGAAATATCTATTACGTGAGAAAAAAAACAAGGTCAAGTTGACACAAATTGCACAACTTCATGTAGACATTCATTAATATTAACAAAAGCATCAACACAACATTGAGAAAAATACAAATGTATGTAAATACAAACACAAAGATGATCAACAACAATTAATTAAATTACATTTTAACCTGGAGATTTTTATCAGTGACTGACCGAATCATAAAAATCTCATTTCCTTCGAAGAACAAAGGGCAAGTGCAATTTGTGCAATTATAAAAAAATAGTTACAGGTGTTTTTTCTCCAGCTGTTCGACACAACAGATTTTCAACCAAGTCAATAAAAAAAAATAACGATCAAAAAACCGTTTACGAGTCGGAGGAAAAAAATTTATCTCACACGACGGAAGTCAAACCGAGAGATCCGGCCCGCGAGTTTCGACATCGCGATCCGAACGAAACGGTTTCGCGTGTCGACGAGAAATTCAGAACTTACCTGGCAAGAAACCGATGGCATAGACGACGTTGACAAATCGTCGACACGGCCGGCAATTTCAGTCAAACTGAATCGCGCGGCGTCAAAACGTAAACCCGCACACGAAATTCAAGTGTTGCCACCGGACGAATCGTTTTTAGAATCTTCCAGCGGCCATTTCACTATCTTACATTGAATTTTCAAATGAACGTGCCCCTTGTAACTGTTAAGACGAAACGCAAACAAAAAGATGACTGTATATAGAGAGGCGTCCTGCGAGAAACCGTTCGATTTGACGTTTCAGTTCGACCTCGTGCCGACAGACGACGCGATGTATATGAGTTAAAAGGCCCGTTCTCATTCGTGCTACGACTGCGTTCTGATATTCACTGCCTGTACTCCTAAAATCTATACTTCGAGTTACATACGCTGTAGATTTTACGTAATGGAAAGATAACAAAACTGTGATTAAAACCACACACACGCAGATATATTCTCTATCACGTATGTATTTCGAAACCTCACTTCTAATTACACGTGTGATTGTTAAGCTCAAAATATACGCTCGTAAATACTGACATTGGTGTGTTTTACAACAGTCTGGACTATCCTGGACAAGATTGTTTGTTGAAAGTAATTTGTCAACCTGCAAAATATGCTTTAAGCGAAAACGGTGTGCTCTTGGTGATATTCTCAAAATCATATTCACGTAAGTATTGTAATAAAAAGTATATTTGAAAGTTTTGATGTAAAAAGAAATAAAGAGAGATGTCGATATAAATTACAATCAACGAACAAATAATGTAAAACAATTAAATTTGCATTGCAGACCTTTCACGTCGAGAAGCGAGGAGCTTCCAAATGACATCACGCAAGCTGAGCACGAGCAAATTTGCGATCAACGTTACGAAAACTGTTCCCTGAATCCTTTAGATTTAATAATAAATAATAGTAATAATAAGTCATTACGTCGATTATTAAAAATCTACACAAAATTCGACACAATATTCGATAAGTATTGAAAATAAAAGACTTGCATAATATTTTGTCCGTTATTTATATTTATTTATTTATTTATTTATTCATTTTTTATTTATTTATTACCTGCCTTTCTCTCTTTATTTTATTTTACACGCTAATAAATAATCAAGCGAACAAGAGCATAAGATTTACGCGCAATAGTCTTGGTCGTTGGAAACTATGGAACGCAGAAAAGGAGCTGAAATCGAGCGAAGGTATCAGGGAAGTATGTCTAGCGAGTAGGTATACGCGCCAGCTCCTGGGCGTATACCTTCTCGTATATAGCGCGCTTGACCGCACCCCGCGCGCGGCAGCCATTACGAAGCACGCGCGTCGGCCATTATAGATTGATCGCGCCTCAGCCAATCACCGCGCGACTCACGGCGCGCGGAGGCAATGGGGGAACGCGTAGCCTCGCCCACTGATACCTCTCGCGTTACCTCTTCGCTCTACGTGTGATCCTGATACTTTCCTGATATTTTCGAGGCTCTCGGAAGACGCGCAAACTCACCTTACCCGCTCAATTCTCTTGCTATTTCTCTCTCTCTTGCTTAANTCTCTTACATTTTTTCAATAATTTGTCAATCTTTAAACAACAATTTGTAAATTTATTATAAATATACGTATGTATATAAAACATACTATTTATTATTAAGGATTAATAGATGTAGTATATACAACGTACATATGTAAAAATAAACAGTTATGATAATAATGTAAGAAATCAATTTTGACGCATATAAATTTATAAATTATATATGCGATATAACTTATACATTATATATGCGATATAACTTATAAATTATATATGCGTAATTATATGTATATGCGATATGACTTATAAATTATACATGCGTAACAATAAACTGTATAAGTAATTATCATATTTTGTATATTGAGAAACAATAGAAAAAGTAACANTAAATTAGATTGATTTGCAATGTGGTTTCCAGCACCAAGGATTTTATTATTCTGTTATTATTACATAATATTGAAAATGTTTCCATTATTTTAATTTGTTTGAGAGTCTTGGGCACACATACTGTATGAATTTATAACAGAAGTTTATATACAAATACATAAACTTTATATATCTTTTTGATAATTATATATTACATATATATTTATTTTATTTTTATTAAGTATCCTTGTCTATATAAAATGTTACCATTAATGATTAAACTTTTGCAAGTATAACTTCAAATATAACCATTCTCACAATCAGTTTCTTTTTTTAACTNTAGTAGTCACTCAGTCTCCGTAAACATTTTGTGCTAAAATAAAATGGTAAATGTTTAGCCAATTGAAGTTTTACATCATCTATTACATTTGTGACATAAAAAGACAAATATCCTGAATAAATGTAAATAAAACACTTATATGGGAATGAACACAACATTTCCTCGCAAAAATTAAACGTAAGAAACACCTTATGCCAAATGGTTCTTAAATTATTTAAAAAAATATAAAACTATCTCTTAATTTATTATCTATAACATTAACAGTTATTTTTGTTTCAACTGACATATATATCAACTTGCAATATCATACTAAGGAATTTAAAACTGTGTTTTTGAAAGATCTCTTGCCCTATAGTTTTTCTTACAAACATAAATTATGTTCGGGAATTTGCAAGAATTCTAATATGTCCAGTTTCGTATGATATTTTATTTCAATTTATTCTTCTCAAAAGAATCTTTCTTCTTCTTCTTCTTCCGCTTTACCTTTATTCTTCGTTTTGTCTACCGCACAGCAACAATCTCTTCCGCAGTAGTAGCACATTAGGATGATTTGTGCAGAAAATAAAACATATTTTTGTAGACCACGAATGTGATAACCGTTGCCGGAACCACTCTGGTGAGATTTGCGCTTAAACCCTCGAGATTGCGCTGTCTTTCGACAGCGAATCAGGTGTGTTTCTCGTTATTTTTTTTTTTTTGCAGTTTTACATTCGCACTAAAGCATCAATTAGCTTATATATTCATATTCTTGTATACTCTTTGCTTTCTCTCGCACGTGCGTGCAATTCGGCATGTGAGTATATTCGCGAGCGTGGATTTGATTTTCTTTTGAAATTTCAAATGATCGGAGTCTCGTGATGAGAACATACGAAAGGAGAACAGAAAAGGATAAAAAAAAAAAAACATTGCAACTTTCCACACAACATAAATGTGATATACAAGAAAAGATGTGATAGTGAAGAAAATAATATTATTTCAGCGAGCAGCATCAGAATTCGTGGAGTGTATCATCTCCTTTTACATCATCATTTGCTGCTTTTTGCTTTATAAATTTTATTTTATTTTATTTTATCAAAAACTACATATATACGTATAAATGCAAATTACACAAAAAGACATGTATATTACACAAAGGTGTTTTGCCGGTACACAAATATATACGTCTGAAAAGTTGCAATTTCAAAAAGGATATCTATTACNCTGCTTTATTACAATTCTTTACCAGTGTGTTTTCAATTTTCAAGTTTCATCTTACAATTTTTTATACATTATAATAGAATACAATAGTTTACATATATTACATACAATATAATACAATAT
>NW_018021217.1:0-5779 GCF_002006095.1 Pseudomyrmex gracilis
AAAAGATGAAGCGTTTTTTCGACGAGGTATCCGTATGCTACCAGAAAGATGGGAAAAGGTAGTGGCTAGCGATGGACAATACTTCGAATAAAACATTATGTACCGTTCTTTCACAATAAATGCCCAATTTTTGATAAAAAAACGGCGGAAACTTATTTATACTCCTAATAAATATAATATATATATGTAACCCTTTAATTGTTTTATTTCATTTGGAGAACGTACACTTGTGTGGTTAAATTATTTTTTCAGCTGCGACGAGTATACTCGGCAAAAGCAGAGTAAGTGCATGTGTTGTAAAATCAAAATAAATTAAAATAAAACAAGCAAATTTTAATTGTCTTTTTAAATCATATGTTTATTATAGATATTTATTATAAAATTGTATTATTTTATTGTATTATTTCATAAAACCAAGATTGAGAAGTAACGCGTTACTTGTAACGTCGGTACCGTTACAGTTACTTTTTTTGGTAACTGTAACGGTAACGGCGTTACAAATTTTTTTTGTAACAAAAAAAGTAACTTTGTTACATTTTTTTTGTAACGAATTTAACAGTTACTTTTATCGTTACATTTTTCGACAATTTTACTCGCTATAATGTTTTTTATTGGAAGTTGTAAGACCCGTACATAAAGAGAAAGAGAAATTGAAAATTTCACTGCTAAGTTGTCTGCACTAGAAATCTATAATCCACATTATATCACTTGATGATCGCACCGCTCATAAAATCATTTCATCTTTGTTTTTCATCGAAAGTTAAACAAAGATAATGCTCACGAGCGCTGCAATCATTAAATAGTGCAGTAAAATTAGGATTTGACTTCGGGATCGTCGCTTACAGGACGGACTTTGTGCCAATCTCTTCTCTAATGTGTCAATAATATGTGGTAAAAAGTCCGCATTTTAAAACGTGATGCTCGGATTTTTATTTAACAAAATATGTGCAAAATTACGATTTTTTGCAAATAATTTTTAAAATTTGATATTAATCGGAAAACTGCTCGGGCCAATCGAAAGAAGAAAAAATTTTACATAAATAATTGTTATGTCCTGGGCCTACGGTAACGGTCGGGCCCTTGAGGAGTGACATAACTGACACATGACAATTGCGTGTCTACTCCCGGTATAGTGACCCAGAGAGATATGTTCGTCAAGTGCGCGGGTCGAGCGAGATTTCGGTGTTGTAAACAAGCCAACGAGTGTTTCTCGCTCTTGCTTGTTTAACGGCTTCTCGCTCCTTGGTTCCTTTTCGAGTCTAGATGCGAATCTAAATTACTCGGGACGGAACCTGGCGATCAATCGGAGGATGACAGGAATGAAACGGTTAGGTGAGGTCCAAGGGTCAATTAAATTAGCCGATTTTATTTAAATGCCACTTTTAATAACATTTTTATTTAACGTCTCTATTTTCCACTGTTTACATATGGTCGATATGCGGTAGTTTCTACGGTTGTCGGGTATCTGCGTACACTTAAGTACTAGTATGTGTTTGTGTGTGTTCGTGTGTATGTGTGTATCGGACTCAGTCGTCCAAGGTCACTTCTATTATTTCTTTTATTTCGGCGGAGGGACGGGGATAAAACCGATAGAAGTAACTTATAAGGACTTCGCGGAGTTCAGAAAAACCAGGGAATTTAACTAGGATATTGTGATCAGAGGGGAGAGTACTAACTGTATGGCGGAGAGAGTCAGGAAATTTCCTTCGAAGGTCAAGAATTAACTCATTCTTCGAAGGTGGAGGATCAGCGACAGGGAAGGAATTGGCAAGAAATATAAAGTGTAACAATTGCTGAGGTAAGGAGTTTTCTTCATCATCTGATAGAGTGACAGATTCGGGTGATGCCGGGGGAGAAGAGGGAGAGAGGTGACGAGGAGGGGTGGAGTGGGAATCAGGAATCTCACCAGGAGCTACTGGAGAGTACGACGGAGATTCTAAGAGAAGAGACGGAGAAGGTGAAGAAGGTGAAGAAGGAGGAGAAAGGGGAGGCGACTGAGTCCGGTGTGGAATGGAATGTGTCTGCTGTGAACTTTGACCATCACTATCTGTCCGCTGTGAATTTTGAAAATCGCTATCTATCGACGTCTGCGGTTTATGATTTGGTTCGCTAATCTGTTGACTGTTATGGCTGGCAGCGTTTCTGCGCTGAAGTTCCTGGTTGCGGCGGTTGCGCCTCGTTTTAATTGTGTTCCGGGATTTCAGATATCTCTGAGGTTCCACTTAAAAGAGTAATTTAAATTTTACTGACTAATATCGAATCATTTTACGACTAGCTTCCGGAACGCAGTTTAAACTACGTTGTTTGGCACTACAGAGGATAACTTGAAGAGAAGATCGGCAGCGGCCCGGAACAACGCACAAGGTCGTGAGCTGCTAGTCTGCCAGAAATGGAAAGTCAGCAGCGGCCCGGAACGACACACAAGGTCGTGGGCTGCTAGTCTGACAGAAATGGAAAGTGAAAAATGCCAACTTAACGCAATCAAATGTCCCGGATGGTAGTCGTCTCAAAAGAATTAAGGTTTAAAGTGGAGAATGGAACCGGTTATCTTACCGCACTAATACGACTATTCTTTGACTTACTACTTGCTGGTATTTCTTGGCGAACGATCGACTTTCCACCTTGACAGGACTGTAGAGTAGGTAAGCTGGCTCAGCTCCTGACTCGGTTACCCTTTGACACTGACACAACTGTTGCATTAACTAATGCACTGCTAAAGAAATTGCAACGTGCTATACAACGGACTATTGAACCAGATGAAATGAGGATAAAAGCTGTCTTTGGCTCTAAATTCCAGCTAATATACTCGGTTTTTCGGCCTCCAGACACTTGGGTTTTACCAATCAAATTTGGATCTTGAATCCCTTCTTGTTACTTAGATTAAAATTCGGATCTTGATTTGCAGATCCGCATAAGCGAGAGCGCCAATCATCGGCGTCGGCCAAATCGGCCTATCTTTTGTTTGAAGCTCGCTATCGCTATTGCGCTGTCGTGTTTAAATTCGCATTACTGACAAAACCGCTAACCTGGTTTTGATTTCAACTTCTTTTCTGGAGATAAGAGGATCTTTGATTTCCATCTGCCCGATTCGAGTTACCCGCTTCGGCTATCGTGTGAAAATTTTTATCACTGCGAATTTAGAAATCAGATTCGTTTATTCGTCATGGCAATATCAGTTTGCCCCGCGTGCAAACTGATTATAATTCATTTATCGCCACTGAGCGACTCTTCATTGTCCACCCAGGAGGTTTACATCTAAGGTTACGGCGAGTTACGGTCTTTAGGACCAGAATATCGTTTCTATGTTGCAAAAAAAAGGGACCGTAAAGTCCAAGACGTAACATAATGTTTAAGACATTTTTTTGTACAATCAAATCTCTTAGAGATGTGCATTTGTTAAGTGAGGTCCAATTGATGGCTGCACAGCACGTGTAAAGACTGTACTTTGAGCCAAAAGTAACGCGTGCTCTGTACAAAAACTGCTGTAACTTTTAATGAATAAAAGGAAATATAAAAATTCAAAATGCGTATTAAAGAAGAACACTTGTTCGATCCATGTATTTAAATGTCCTCTAACATATTTTAACAATTATTATGAACTTAGAAAATTTATTAATTAATAGATTATCCCTTATTTCAGTAAATTAGCTGTAAATCGTTGAAAAAAATAAAAACAATTGTAAGTTGAAACTGTGGATTGGTTCTCTGAAATGGTCATTTCTAAGATGTATATATTAAAAAATATTAAAAATTTTTTTTTTTCAATATGCATCTTTTGTTTCGAATATTTACTAGAAAAACTCATTTTACCGTTTTGATGCACAACTTCAATCAATAATAACAATAGATGTAATCTACTTATTGACACTCAGTCGGTAATCAATTTAAAGCTGAAAACATATACATTAAGATATCATAATTTATTTTGTCAAAAAATAACAATTTCAATGTTTTATTTATAAAAAACCAATAAAAAAATTATTTTGTCTTGAAAATGATTAAATTTTCAATGTACTTAATCGTCTGTTATTAAATAAAAAACTTTTTTTCAATGTTCTAAATACACAGAAGTTGTAACGAAGGTTATTATCTTTTAATGTATACTTTGGTTGAAATTTTATAACTGTTTTACTTATTGTTTTTAACATTTTTATGAAAAAAATGTGGATTTTCTTGAAAATCCTAAAAAATTATAGGATATATAACGTTAGTATGCTTAGTACATGAAAGTCAAAATTCAATGGGTCATTTTTATACCTACTTCAAGGTTTGAATACACGCCTGTGTATGTGCGTATGTATGCGTATATACATAGATGTAGGAAACGGTACGATAGAGTAACACATACTATAGTAAACGGTTAGCTCTCTGTCTTGTGTTTTGATGTTTATTTTCAACTTTCATAATTGTTTTTTTTAGTATCACTCAATTAAAAGGGCTCATAAATGTAAAAATAATAAGTTTTTTACATATGAAAGTATGATAAATAATTTACATTTGAAGACATGCTCAATTAATAAATACATAGTAATATGATATGATATAAAATAACTTCAAAATATTCAGAAATTTGTTTGTAGATTCAACGTTATTACTGTCAATTATTTTAATAATATTTAATGAGACAATCCTTGTCAATTTGAAAAATTTTTATAAGATCATTAAAAATGTTTTCTTCTGAAGTACATTAATAATTAATCATTAGTAAATGTCAGTTGAATTGAATTTTGCTTATAATTGACCATGCATTTTTTGTTTCAGTAACGTAATATTACTTTGGGTAAATATTGACAATAACGGATCACCTTCCGATCAACTTGAGCTTCACATATGTTCAAGGACATTGTTCTGAGTAACATGAAAAAACTTTTAGCCGTCGCTCGTTGTTTATAAAAAAAGTTATAGACGAAGAAAGTTTCATAAATAAATTTTTTTTCGACATTATGTATATTTTCTTCATGTTGTAAGTGTGTAGGCAGGAGGGTTATGCCCCTTCCCCTGCTCCCCTCTCGTGAAAAAATAAAGAATTATTTTATGCAAGGTTATAAACATGATAAGCTTAGGGGAGTACAGGGGAGGGGCGTAGCCCCTCCCCTGCAGGGGGGCGCAGCCCTCCTTGCCTACACGCTTACAACGTGAAGAAAATGTTCATAATACCAAAAAAATTTATTTATAAAACTTTTTTTGTTTGTATCTGTTTTATAAACAATGAGCGACGGCTAAAACCTTTTGCATCTCACTCAGGACAATGTCCTTGACAACATATGTGAAGCTCAAGTAGATCGGAGGTTAACCTGTTATTATCAATATTAATAACTTTTTAATAAACAACGAGCGACGGCAAAAATTTTTTGCATGTTACTCAGGACAATGTCCTTGATAACATATGTGAAGCTCAAGTTGATCGGAAAATGGTCCGTTATTTACTTTACTTTGTATTAACATAATGTTAATAATGGTCAATATTTACTTTACTTTGTATTAACATAATGTTAAAATATAATTTTATTTTTTAAAGAAACTATTAATGAATTAACAATTATATCTTATTGAAGCTCGATAAGTTACTAAACTAAGAAATAATACGGTCATCCGAGCCGATCGCAAGATGTTGTGCGAAAAACTGTGTATATATATATATATATATGCATATATATATATTTTGTTCGCGTGTAAATTTTTACACGCGAGTTTTTGAATTGAATATCAATTCTTAAAATTCATATAGGATGCTGGATTTGCATCACATATATGAGAGATCCCATCTACCCCCCTAACT
>NW_018021217.1:6109-12175 GCF_002006095.1 Pseudomyrmex gracilis
ATATATATATATATATACACAGTTTTTCGCACAACATCTTGCGATCGGCTCGGATGACCGTATTATTTCTTAGTTTATTAATGAATTGTTCATTAAAATATGTATTTTAATAATAGGCCGTTTATTGGTGGAGCTGTTGTAGGGTGTTATAATGAGTTTAATTCTAATTTCATTTAAATACACGTGATGAATAGTATACACCATCTCGAAATGTCACAACGGATTCCGCATAGTCGCCATTTATAGTCGCGATTCCAAGTACTGTAGATTAACTACACGTAATGCAACTTCGAGTAGCGCCTATTTGCTGATCTTGAGTTTTTATTCTTCGAACGGAGCGAACGCGCACGCGTTTTTCATTTCTTCATGCATCGATGCATTTTATTCAAGAAGGATCAAACAAATTGTCCCATTGACAGCTTAATTCTCTATTGTATTTTGCTTTCAATATTGGTTCATTGAGTAAGAAAATGTGACGCAGACAGATTAAGTGTAAAGACTGCACTAAACCAAAAATTACTCGCCTCTGTCATTGTTTCGGAAGATAAGAAACGTCAATGTTTCGGAAGATAAGAAACGTTCTTGTCTTATTATGCGGTCTAAATTCAAATGACAAAGAAACTTTATTTTTAAACATTGGTAAAGGTAACGTTTACAGTAAAGTGTTCAGCTCCAAAAGTTTAGATCAAAATTTTTCAAAATGCAAAGATAATATTTTTTTTTACATAGCTACACAGGTTGTAATACTACTTCATCTTTTTTTAATAAAAGTAAAATCAAATTCTGTAAAATAGTAGAAAATCGCTTGGATTTATACAAAACGCCGTTAAAGGTTTTAAAGAACACAATAATTTAATGGCAATTGTCAATGCTGAAGTGCAGTGTAAAAAGATTTAAACAAATATCGATATGATATGTTGTCAAGTCGACTATAAAAAGTTCAAGTGCCAAGTTATCCACCGAGTGTTGATGCCCTAGTTCAACACATAAAAAGAGTTTATTTACAAATTCCAAAGTAAAAAAGTAGTGTAAAGGGCGAAGACCCTGACGATATTCCTGAAAAAACATCTTATTTTGTTATTCCATTCACTAACAAAAAGTTTAATCTTTGCAATATGAAAGATGTTAACTCTAATTCAAGCCAGCTTATAGAAATCTAAACCAGCTGTCTAAATAGCATAAAAACTCACAAAGATAGCATTTCGACTAAACAACAGAAGAATGTTGTATATCACATTGAATGCAAACAATGTGATTCAAGTTACGTGGGACAAACAAAAAGACAGTTAGGTACTAGGATTAATAAACATCGTAATTACATCATAAAAAGAAAAACACAAACATCGGTTTTAGCAGCACATACTGAAGAAACGCCATACATTTAATTTTAATTCAGCAAAAATATTAGATAAAGAAAGTAATTACTTCAAACGTTTAACATCTGAGATGTTATATATCAAAAAACAAAAGTCAAGTTTGAATTTAATGCAAAACACGGATTTATTAACCGAAATCTACTTACCGTTACTTGATAAAATAGAATATTAACATACACACACACATAGAGGGAGCAATATCTCTTTCTTTCCTCTCAGTCAATTACAAACCTTACATTACAAAGGACATGGATAAATCCGTTTCTTCTTCACTATCGTTTTTGCTTTGTTTTTGTTGGTGAATGGATTTTCTTTGACTTTTATTTGAAATGACTACTTTATATTGTATTAATTTTATGGTACGTACTGTGTCTTGTTATCTTTTCCTTCAATACATTCTAATATTTGTTTATTTGTAGAAATTAAGAAGGACTTAAAAATATAGTCAAAACGTTTTTCAACTGCGTATTTCTATGTATTATTTATTTATGCACGTCTTCCTGCATTGACTCTATCATCGCTCTTTACACTATTTTTAACCATAAGATTAAGGGTGGAAGAAGAGGGAAAATTTCTTTTTCCGATACTCATGACACAAAGTCCTGCTCCACAAGATATTTTACAAATTAGTTTTTGCAAATGCAAAACTGGCTGCGGTAATACATGTGGATTTAGAAAAGCAGAATTGTAATATAGCTTGCGAAATTTGTACTGAACAAGACTGCTTCAATACCGCTTTTATCATCGATAATATTGAGGATGTTGAAAGTTTGGAAAAAAAAGTGATTAATTGTGTATTATTAATAATACTGTATATTTTTATGATAAATGTTTTGCATTCCATGATGTAATAAAAAAGACCGTAATTTAAAGATATTAATTTTTTTTTCACTTTTTCCTTGTGCAACATAAATATAAAAAAATAATACTACTAGTAATTTCACGAAAAATATTTTTTCAAGTTGTTATAATAATATGCAAATAACAATAATATGTGACATTTGTGTGATTTTTTCTGCCATATTGGATCCGCCATTTTGAAATTTCAATATCATATTCGTAATCAGCGACTTCAAAAATCTCCTACTAACATTTTTTCCGGCTTCATTCTTTTGAATTGAGCACACAATACAATTTTTCATTTAATTTTGCAATGATTGTTTGTTACTGCAAAATTCAAAAAGCAGCGCATTTTTATAATGAGTGGACTTTTATATTTGAAGCATTTGCAATAAGTACTGAAAGAAAAAATAATCTACTTATTAATAAGCCTTCTAAGTTATAATAATTGTTAAAATATGTTGTAGGACGTTTAAATAATAGATTGAACAACTAAAATGTTCTTCTTCAATGTGCATTTTTATTTTTTATATTTCCGTTTACCAATTAAGTTACAACAATTTGTTTAAAAAGCACGCGCTACTTTTGAATCCAGTCATCAATTGGATCTCAATTAACAAATGCATATCTTTAAGAGATTTGATTGTACAAAAAACTTCTTAGACATTATTTATGTAAAATTTTTTCTTCTGTCGATGCTCAAGCAATGTTCCGACTAATATCAAATTTCAAAAATTATTTGCAAAAAACCGTAATTTTGCACTTATTTTGTTAAATAAAACTCCGAGCGTCATGTTTTAAGATGCAGACTTTTTACCACATTTTATTGACACATTAGAGAAGAAATTGGCACAAAGTTTGTCCTGTAAGCGACGATTCCGAAGGTAAGTCTTTTTTTGGTCTAATATTACTGCACTCAAATGAAATGTAGTCTTTCTGTACCGGCACATTATAGTCGATTTCGGAACAAAGCCAGAGAGAACAACGGTTATGTTCAGGAAACTCAACAGTTACACAACGGTTGAGAGATCATCACTTGTGATAGGACTATTCTTTAAAACTGCCACGATTTCAAAAGTATGATCCAATCATTAAGTATGATCCTGTTACGTCCCGTGGACTCCACTTCCTCCTCGCGACGTGATAACAACGAGATATGATATCACGAGAACGCCGCCGCGCGGTACTGGCGCGAGACCGGATATCAATGATCGGTAGAATCAAGAAACACCGAGTTTGGAAAATTCCTGTTTTTCTTTCTTGGTTAATTTTCTTTTTTTTATCTTAAACGGAAACTTACATCCCGGAAATGTGAAATCAAGGGAAATCCGACGGATAACGAGAAATCGGGTGACCTATCGTGAAATTTCGATTGGTCCCGAGTTTTCCGAGTCACGGATATAAAAGAGCCCCGCAGGGCTCTTTGAGTCAGTAAAAACAAAATTTTCCAAAGCGCGGTCCCGATCAGTACGCGAGTAAACGAAGTGCCGGCGAAATAAGTGATCAAAAGAACAATTGTGTTTGCAACAAGTGTGGATCCTATTTTCTAATTGAAGCTCACTCGAGACCGCCGCCGCCGCTCTGTTGCTGCTTGCTGCCGCCTAATACAAGATTAACAATAAGTAGTAAGTGCTAGTATTAAGTCGCAAATACGTCACCTGTGCCTCACGCCGTGATCAAAGATTAAAAGTAATTACCAGGACAGTTGTCCCCTTCGTTAAAATAGAGCTAACGCTGATACGAGTTGCCGACGATTTGCAAGGGCCGTCGAGCGATTCTCAGCGGACGCTCTCGCGCTGACGAAACCCAGAGTTAACGCTGATACGGATTGCCGACGATTCGCAAAGACCGTCGAGCGATTCTCAGCGGGCGCTCTCGCGCTGTCAAAACCCCGAGTTAACGCTGATACGGATTGCTGACGATTCGCAAGGACCGTCGAGCGATTCTCAGCGGGCGCTCTCGCGCTGTCGAAATAAAGTCCATCCGAATAAATAAACTGAGGTAGCAACTGACCTACAAACCCCCGAACCGCGAGAAACTTATAATCGCAAATTTTAAGTGGACCCGACCGCTTGCCAAAAACGGTGGAAATCCAGAGCCACCCTCCAGGGATATCGCCGAAGGGCTGTCAAACGGGCCCGAAAACAGGCTGAGGCACCGCCGGTTACCGCCCCTCCTCCGACAATAGAAAACAAACAGAGCAATAGCAGTTCTAACAAAAACACCGACACACCACCAGATTTGCGAGCTCAGTCGCCTCCCCCGCGCTCTTCTCCACTCCGTCCTTCCCCACCATCCTCGCCCGAACCAGAATATTTAGGCGAGCGCCCCGCCGACCCCTCTCGTCCACGCACCTTCCCTCGTCCTCTTCATCTCCTAGTGCTCGCCTCTGCCTACAAAACTACCACCCCTACCTCCACCGCGTACGTAGTCGATCCCGAGAACCTTGATCCCCCCGAACTCCATCGGATAATTTCCACCTACCCTCCAGATGCATTCCTCACTGTTAAATTCCCCCTCCTTCCGGAACACAGGTTAGTTCCTGTAAGAGATTTTTATAAATTCTTCCTCCCGGCTACCTGTAAAATTACGGAAATAATCGAGATAGAACTGGACTGAGTTCGCAGAACACACATACTCACATCCATCCATCCATAACAAATTAAAAAATTGTAAACTACCATCTGAAACGATGTTAATTTTGTAAATAAATAACTATACATAAAATCAAAATGACAAGCTAATATATATATATTTGATTATAAATATCGTCTAAACATTTTTAATTGACCTCTTGCCCACCATCCCGCACCTCTAAACAGATCGCACAGTCTCATCCCAGGCAATTGAGATTTGCATCTCAGGCCTTAAACAGAGACACACGAGCGAAGTCTAAAGAGCGACGGAGTAAGAGCGGCACACGACCGTTTCTCCAAGTGTGCGTGTCACGAGAGATAAAGAAAATTCGACAAGTGTTACGCTCCGTTCATGCCCGACCGTTTTCAGGAGCCAGGACGTAACAATCCAATAAGCAATCATTTCTCAAGTCTCTCAACCGTTGTGCAACTGTTAAATTTCTGAACGTAACCAACGATAGCAGTAAGAATTTCCGCACAAATTCTTAGACACTTTTTAAAAAATTTTTCTTATTTCAATTATCTTATTGTCAAAATTATTATTTCTATTACTTATTAGTAAAATTCTTACAATTTACATTAATAACATTAGTTTTAAATTTATATTCGATTTTGTTACTTTCATAAAAAATAGTATTTAAAAAATTCTAGTGTTTACTATAAATTTGTAGTCTTTACCTTTGTAATAAAAGAGTTGTACATACATTTTGTATTATGAACAAAAAAAAGTAACGGATATTGTAACGATTCGTTACTTTTCAAGTAACAATAACGGTAACAAGTTACTTTTTAACAAGAAGAACGGTAACGATCCCGATAGCCAAATGATAACAGTATGCCAGCAGTATGCACGCAGGTTTAATCAGCACTTTGCAGCAGATTCCACTCAGCTATATTATTATAGTAAGTGAAGTATATAGGCACGATATGTTAACACTTTGCCGGCCGCTGTCACGCTGGCGTGACTTTTGCTCGCCAACGGTTATCGGCCGGAGTCACGTACGCGTGTCATCGGCTCAGCGCAGCGACGATGTTTCCACTATGCTTCTGTTTTAACTGTTCCGATTGTCTTTTCTTGACATTTTTGAAACAGATGCTTGTTCTGTTAGTCTCAGATAGTCTTTCACAGCCTTCGCATCTTGAAAGTTTAGATTACTGCTATAAAATATCCTTCAAAATGTCATGCAGTGAAGAAATATATGCCGATGAGTTCT